>NC_134836.1:120673787-120973787 GCF_004210375.1 Tachypleus tridentatus | reverse complement strand
ATTCGATAAATAGAAACAGACTAGTGCATGTCAGTTACGCGATATTTATGTAGTATTTATGAATCGTCAGCATAATCACCACACTACTGCTGGGAACAGTAGGAGATAATGGTTTACCACCGTCATTATTTGGATGATAACCAATTATAGTACAGACTGTCAAGTAACTACTTCCAGTCAGCTCGTTTTTACGTAATAGAGAACTTTATATTTGCATTTTCCACCCATTTGATTCGGCGTTTCCAGAATCATTTCTTACACTGCACTAAACATCAAGATGGTTTCATACGTCATCTAACAATAAGGATGCTTCTCAGGGGAAAATTTACCGAGTAAAGTTAAGTAAACACTAAATATAACAAATACTCTGTAGCTGATATGGAATGGCGCTACTTACCAACATAATTGTCCTGAGATCAAACTTATGAAAGAACTGGGTAATAAAAATGTGAATTTCCAACACATTAGTTATGTCTTTTTTCTCCACGTCCTTCAAGACATCGATGAACCACTCAAAGTGTCGGTGGGAGGGGCAAATCCAAAGAAAGTAAACCTGAACATACACAGTAAGATGGTTTTATAATACATGTTTTGTTTAGAAGTTTAAAGACAAACGTCCAACCTTTAGACTAGACTTACGAACACACGTAGGGTGCGACCTCTAGTGTATTACCGACAGCCCGCACTTAAAATATACAGTCTAGTCTTACTTTTAGAAATTAGAACACTCACGTTTATATCAGTACAGTAATCACGTCAAATGTAGTGATTTGTTTTAAAACTTGAATATGTTTCTTTAATTTATTCAGTATTTGGAACAAACCAATGCACGGCGAGTGTTTTATTTGTTTTGTTTTTTTATAGTGCTTACAGAGCAATTTATTATTTTTTCCTCAAGAGAAATTTAGCTAATAATTTAACGATATCCGGTTACCAACTCAGTGACTGACTCATTCAGAATAACGGGAAGAAAAAGTCATCTTAAAGATCTGTTTCTTGTTTTACTTTTATTCTTGCGCACAGTATTTTTTCGTCTTTTATTTACTACCAGAAATACAAACTATCACACGTCAGAACATAAAACGTTGCTGTGAATAATATTCAATAACTAAATCACTGTAGTCAGCCATCCAGTAAGTGTAATTTTTACAATCCAGTGGTGAGTGTTCTAAGGTTTAGAAATAATTATTGTTGGCTACTAACAAAACTGAAGAATAGATATACAGTTTTATACACATAATATCCAATAAACTAATGCATCTCGTAACTAACTACAAGTTAATATCTGTGTAAAAACTGTTTTAAAGATATCTATAAATGAAAAACAATTATCTCTAACCACTTATGGACCGGAAATACATTATACAACACTGGATGTGAACATGAATTCCATTATACAACACTGGATGTGAACATGAATTCCATTATACAACACTGGATGTGAACATGAATTCCATTATACAACACTGGATGTGAACATGAATTCCATTATACAACACTGGATGTGAACATGAATTCCATTATACAACACTGGATGTGAACATGAATTCCATTATACAACACTGGATGTGAACATGAATTCCATTATACAACACTGGATGTGAACATGAATTCCATTATACAACACTGGATGTGAACATGAATTCCATTATACAACACTGGATGTGAACATGAATTCCATTATACAACACTGGATGTGAACCATTGTTTTACCATTTCGTCGAATCCCTTCAAAAATTGGTCAACAAACTTGGTTAAATATTAATTAATAATTAAGCTTATTTTCTAATAAAATAATTCATTGTACATATAATTATATCATGTACTTAGAGTTTAAATAAAATAATTCATTGTACATATAATTATATCATGTACTTAGAGTTTAAATAAAATAATTCATTGTACATATAATTATATCATGTACTTAGAGTTTAAATAAAATAATTCATTGTACATATAATTATATCATGTACTTAGAGTTTAAATAAAATAATTCATTGTACATATAATTATATCATGTACTTAGAGTTCTTTCTTTGCCAACCACAGTTCAAAGCACAGTTAGTGGATCAGGTTTTAAGGAACATATAAAACAATCGGTTAAATAAACATAATTATACACAAACAGCCTAATTGGCTATCCAAGATTATCAAAATCTGGTTTGTACCGTTACAAACAAATTCACAGACAGGACGTTTGCCACTGGGAAGCCATTTTTAGTTGAAGTTAAACGTTATGTTGATAGAAAACAAATGCAACAGTCAGTTGGGTTACAGTTCACATAACTTCGGTTTCCTGGACACTACAATAGAATGTTAACTTTTAAACTGTTCCTTTTCCACTGACTTCATTGTCAGTACCTTACGTTTATTCACTAACACGTGGCAGTGTTTAGTTTGAGTTAGTTTTGAACGATCGTTTCAAAATGCAGTGCATAATAACTTACTTTTTTGCAAGCCACACCAGAATACCTATTGGTGGACGTTCCAAATACTAGGTCATTCAGAATTGAGGCGTAAGGCGTCACCCCAATGCCACCCCCTATCATGACAGCAACTTCAAATTCATACCAGTCTTGATTTCCACCACCAAACGGCCCCTCAAGCCGTATCTGTGGGGTAAGCACATTCCAAAAGTTACCCTCAGAAACACAACAAAACAGAATAAATACATTTATTATCTTCCACTTTCAAGTTAATGACAATAAAGATAATTTAGAGTAATTATCCGGAAAATAACTGGTTGAAAATTACTAGCCATCCAAACAAAACCAGTGAATTATATAAAACACAGTTAAACATTTATATGTAAAAACGGCTCGTTTGGGTTGAGAAAATTTTTTACGTAGAGGAGTGAACAACGTTTCGACCTTCTTCGGTCATCGTCATGTTCACAAAGAAAGGAAGAGGTAACTGACCGGAAGCTGACCACATGTTTGGAAGGGGTTGTGTAACTGTGTGTCGGAATGTAGAGGGCGGTGTTAGATGTTTGAATATATAATTTATTTATTTTATTATATTAATATGGAGGAAGAGGTCAAATGTACCCGACCCTCCTGGGTATTTAACATCAATACCCAAATACCGACAGTGAAACTGGAACGATGAAGGAAAAAAAAAAAAAAACAAGAGAAAAAGTAAAAGGAAGAAAAAAAAAAAAAAACTTCTTGTTCGTCCATGCATGGACTGAGCCCTGAAATGGGCCCGAGTATGATGTTATTCTATTACTCTGGCCCAAAGCTTAAAAAAAATAAATAAATAAAAAAAAAAAACACCTAAAGACAGACGCTATAATCGTTCGGGAGGGAGGAAGAGGTCAAATGTACCTGACCATCCTGGGTATTTAACATCAATACCCAAATACCGACACAGTGAAACTTGTATTAATATAGGTATAAAGGCGTTCCTTTATATTGGTTTATTTTGGGTTTAAGTTGTTGTATAAGTAAGGCTTCTTTAATTTTGCGTTTGTTTATGTTTGTTTTTTTATTTAGTATTTGAGTGTTTTCTATGGTTATGTTGTGTTTATTTGACTTGCAGTGTTCGAAAACATGCGAAGGTGACTTTTTTATGTTCTTTGAATCTGGTTTCCATTTTTCTACTTGTTTCTCCAATATAGAAGTCGTGGCAGTTATCACATTGTATTTTGTAAATAATGTTGGTGTGGTGTTTGTCAGTGTAGTTTTTACATAGTATAGACCTCAGTTTTGTGCCTGGTGTTTGAATACATTTGGTATTAACTGGAATGTCATATTTTGTTACTAATTTTTGCCAAATGTTGGTTATTTTTCTGCTTATGTCGGGAATATATGGTATGCAGCAGTATATGGTTTCGTGATTTTTTGATTCGTGAGATATATTTACTTTTGTTGGTTGATTTTGCTTTCTGTCTAGGTGTGTGCATATAATGTTTTCTACGGTTTGTGGATGAAACTTATTGATGTTGACGAAGTATTGTTTTACTTTGTCTAATTCATCGTTAATTTTATCTGGTGAACATAGTTTTATGGCTGTGTTTATTTGGTTTCTTAGTATGTTGAGTTTTTGTTTTGTTTCATGCGCTGAGTCCCAAGGAATGTATAGTCCAGTATGGGTGATTTTTCGGTGGATTTCTGTTTTGAATTGTGTGTCGGTTCTTGTAATTTCGAGGTTAAATGATATTTGATTGTTTTCTTCCTGTTTACATGTGAAGTTAATGTTGGGATGTATAGAGTTAATGTGATTGAAAAAATTAAGTATGTGTTCTGTAGATTTGAATCCCACAACCGTGTCATCTACATATCTGTACCAGTATAGTGGTGGATGTAATGCTGTGTTAATTGCTTGCGTTTCAAAATAAACCAATATAAAGGAACACCTTTATATTTATATTAAAGTATGATATAATAAATAATAAAAAATAAATATAAAATTGTATATTCAAACATCTAAGCACGCCCTCTACATTCCGACACTCAGTTACACAACCCCTTTCAAACATGTGGTCAGCTTCCGGTCAGTTAACTCTCTTTCATTGTGAACTGACGATGACCGAAAACGAGCCGTTTTTACACAAAAACGTAACTAATGTTAACAATGGGTTATACGAATACACATGATTCAGGTTACAGACTGTCAGTATGACATTATACGGTAAAGTCATTAAAAACAGAATTAGCGGGAAGTAGTGTTATCATTTTAATTATATAAATACCTTTGGCATTTCTTCACTCCGAACGTTGCTAGGATCAAAATAATTTCGAAGTTTCCAAGTCCACGGACCTTGTGCTTTCACATGGATCGACAAAAAGTTCTCATGTGGTGCTGACGTCAGTGTGAAAGAATGATATTCCTTTCGTCGCAGACCCGTACAGGTCACCCTAACCCACTGACCAGACAGGTACTTGAAATTTGGTGGTCTCGTAAACTTAATTTTAGTGACGTCTACAGATAAGAATAGAATTAAAACACCATATTCCACGAGGAAACTAAGGAATAGAAAGCTGTGTAATAGTATTCCAACACCACACGTGTCATATCCATTACCAACGACACGTGTCCCTCAATTTAAAGTTCTTCAAGCTGGTTAAGAAATAAGAACCACAGTACTTGTCCGGTTGATGACCCCTGAATGAAGGGAAACGTGTTGCCAACAACTGATGACAAGTACAGTAAGGTTGAAATACTATTTGTACTCTTACTTCTAGTAAATACTTAGAAACTAAGTAATGTAGCGTTTGAGCCTATAATAAAACTAAAAATAATATTTTACGAGAACTAAAATTGTAAATTCGAAAGAATCGAAATATTAAATAACTTCAAAACGCGACACAATTACCGTACTGGCTTGATGTTACGGTGATCTCTAGCAACAGGAAACCCTATTTTCAGAAACCATGTGAAAAGTCAAGTGTCATGTCTACGAATTTTTACAGCTTAATTAATAATAAAATAAATATCGCCTTATAATCGGCCCACAAAGTAATTAGAATTGTCTCAGTTAGGGATAAAATTTTCACTGTAAAAACAAGTTGTTTTACCTACTTTTGAAATATTCGGATCAAATACGCTTGAGTAAAATATAATACACGAGATAAAATTGAAGAAAAACATCTCACAAGTTTTAAATAATTCAAACATTTTTCTTCTGTATTTCAAAGGGTAGATCTGGCAAGATAAGTGATCAAAAGTCAATAACCTTAATATTCAACCAACATCTCTCTGAAATACATAAAAAATATTAATTTCACACCAATTTCAGGTTAAAAAGGTCATCAGAAACGACAGAAGTTTACATTTTGTACAAACATTTTTGTACATGCAAACAAGATAATAAAATTACATTTCAATATGATTTGTTACTATCAATGATGTTTTCATGTTAATTATGGTTCATTTGAATATCTCAATTGTTTACAAAATTATTTCCGCATTTAAAAAAAAATGTCGAACAGGAATTTCCTCTCTTTCCATGATGTAAATTCCACATTTTGGAATTCAAACTATTACTAGAATATCTTCATACAGTTCATGGGGTAAAGAAATCTAAGCAATAATACTTGAGCAGAGAAATACAAAAATTGAAGGTTAAGAAAATCAGGCGTACACAAGAGGACTCTGGTTTATTTATTACGAGTCTTTCACATTACTGTAATTTCACTTAATTTGGGGGAATACCTGTGGTGTCAGAAAGATCCCTGAACGACCACTTGATACACTGTATTCACAGTACTGTATAGTTATGTTCATAGGAGTTCCTTGATCTCCAATATCCACTGTATTCCAGTAGTTTCGTTTTAAACTGTATTGAGTATTGTATGAATTATTGGTGTTGGTGTCTTCCCTACAGTGTTATTGAAACGTTAATTTTTAGCGGGGTGAGAGTGCGCGCGTGTGTGTGCGCATTCATACGAAGATTCCTTTTTTTTTTTTTTTTTTATTGTCGCTAAAACCTTAATTCGAACAATCAAACCGAGGTTATATCTTGATATTAGATCAAGATGTTTCAAATAATGTAGAAAGTTCAATCATTCACACACATTTATAGTCACGTTAGGTCTTTTACACTTAGAGTGGTTAAATAGGTGACAATAATTTGGTCTTACAAACACACATACGAATTCAATGCTTGTCTCTGATCTGTATTCTATAACCAGATTAGTTTCAGTTTCTAAAACTTTCCAAATGAACAGAAGTTAATATAATTTTTGTTCCCGATATATTTGTGTTCAGTTGTAGAACATTTGTGGTCAGAAGTTAGGTAGATAAGTTCCAGTACATAATAACGTTATGCTATATTCGTACGTCGTAACTAACAGATCAGTAATGTTTGGCTTACTTGAGAACAATGTTGCACAACGGGCTACATTTGCGCCGTACCCACTGAAGGATCGAAAATCGAATTCTAGCGATATAATCCGTCAAGGTCATTGGATGTAAATGAAGTATGCCATAGATGGAATCGACAAGAAGCAGCTGGATGGATGTCCGTCAAGTCCTCCTGGGGGTCTCATGCATATTTTGAATTAACTCGCCCTCTATAAATTTAACATTAAATCTAACAGGTCACCCTCTATAATTTTAACATTAAATCTAACAGTTTATTTTTGTTTATCTTTGTTTTTCTGGAAACGAAACTAAAAATATTTGAACTTCACCTCAGACTGACTTTCTGTATGAAGAGTACTATTTCTGTACAAATACCTCAAGTATTAAAACACAGGTAGACTTAGATACAACCTTAATGTGAACTGGACACGCGCACGCAAAGGGGCTATGGGCTGATCACTCATGTCTGGTGACATAATTTATTTGTTCGAAGTTACTGTAGGTATTTGGTTATTTATGATGACGTAGTTCGAGATTTGAATCATGTATGAAAGTGTTATATTCAATATAAGTTTATGCACATAGACTTATATTATGTCTATGTTATGTTTACATAACACTACATTATGTTTATATATAAAATATATGTGTTAAGTGATAAGCATCGACTTGCAAGCTCGGAAAATCTGGGTGTGTGAGGACATGATGTTTAGGCATAATTGGTTTGTCTCGTGTTCTGCCCAAACACAGTATATTCACTCAAGTTTAAGTCACCAAATTATGTTTATAAAATACCTGTGAGCTTATTACTAGTAACATAATGTGCCTTCTTAGACAAGTAAATAAAACACATTTTGCTTTAGTAACATGAAGTTACAATACTGAATGTTCCACTAACTTCAGCCATATTGTAATACTGTCGTATTTAACTAAATGTAACCCACACCTTTGTTGTTGTTTTAAAAACATACACTATGCATCAATTTATTTGTGGAATCACAACTACCGTTTTCCAACAACACCGATTTACATCGGAAAAGGTTAACAACAACACCGTGAATACCGCACAGGTCTCACTACTTAAAAGGTTAACAACAACACCGAGAATACCGCACAGGTCTCACTACTTAAAGGTTAACAACAACACCGAGAATACCGCACAGGTCTCACTACTTAAAAGGTTAACAACAACACCGAGAATACCGCACAGGTCTCACTACTTAAAAGGTTAACAACAACACCGTGAATACCGCACAGGTCTCACTACTTAAAAGGTTAACAACAACACCGTGAATACCGCACAGGTCTCACTACTTAAAAGGTTAACAACAACACCGTGAATACCGCACAGGTCTCACTACTTAAAAGGTTAACAACAACACCGTGAATACCGCACAGGTCTCACTACTTAAAAGGTTAACAACAACACCGTGAATACCGCACAGGTCTTAAAAGGTTAACAACAACACGTGAATACCGCACAGGTCTCACTACTTAAAAGGTTAACAACAACACCGTGAATACCGCACAGGTCTCACTACTTAAAAGGTTAACAACAACACCGTGAATACCGCACAGGTCTCACTACTTAAAAGGTTAACAACAACACCGTGAATACCGCACAGGTCTCACTACTTAAAAGGTTAACAACAACACCGTGAATACCGCACAGGTCTCACTACTTAAAAGGTTAACAACAACACCGTGAATACCGCACAGGTCTCACTACTTAAAAGGTTAACAACAACACCGTGAATACCGCACAGGTCTCACTACTTAAAAGGTTAACAACAACACCGTGAATACCGCACAGGTCTCACTATTTAAAAGGTTAACAACAACACCGTGAATACCGCACAGGTCTCACTAATTAAAACCAAGATAACGTTTTATTGTTTTTACATAATGTTTTAACCCAGTTTTTGATTGGATCTTATTACAAATGGTGGGCCGCTAACGAACATAAAATTACTCTATTGGACACACTGTCCCCTACCGGCAGTAAATGGTATACAAAAATATTTAATTTCAGTACGAAAATGAATTTAAATACAAGCAAACGATTTGCGAACACTACAATTTTATTACACACACACACACACACACACACACACACACATACATATTACGCTAAGGAGAACAGTTCAGTTTCACGGCATATGGCCGTGACGACCTGTCTTCTAACTTAAAGACGCAAGACTATCTTCGCAAACATAAAAACAAACAATTAGTAATATTTTTTAGTATTACTTTTGTCAGCATATTGGTCAAGTGACATTTATCATTGTTATTTGTAAAATTCACAAAGCAGTAGTTCTCACACGGTTTTCATTTCTTACCACTTAAACCTTGTATACGCTTGCAAGTATCCAATATTTCGAGAGCAGAATTTATTCGGACATTCTCAAAACAAACAACTCGCCTACAAAACGATTTTCTTGATGTTATCTATGCTTAAGGGCGACCGATTTTCATTAATTTAACAATTTAATTTGTCCAAGATAAAAATGAAAAGTTACACTTTAAAAACTTAGAAAAGTACTTAGTCCTAATATTATATATTATTTTTCTTATTTCTAACAATAGATGGCGAAATTACCGGATGGAAGGAGTTCAGTTTCCAGAATGTCCAGTTCCACGAACTTCGTCTGCAAACTGGTAACTTTATCCAGAACAAAGACAATAGCCGGAACAATGAAAAAATACCAAAATCGTGGAGGCTACGAGTTGAGAACATTGGTAAAGTTTAAGTAATTTGGAAAAAAATATCCTAATTAAAACTAACTATCAAGTATTAATACATAAAGCTGGCGAGGTGGTTAAGACGTTCGACTCGTAATCCGAGGGTCGCGAGTTCGAATCCCCAACGCACCAAACATGCTCGCCCTTTCAGCCATGGGGGCGTTACAATTTACAGTCAATCACACTATTCGTTGGGAAAAAGAGTAGCCTAAGAGTTGGTGGTGGGTGGTGATGACTAGCTGTCTTACCTCTAGTCTTACGCTGCTAAATTAGGGACGGCTAGCACAGATAGCCCTCGTGTTGCTTTGCGCGAAATTCAATAAAACAAACAAACAATACATAAAGTACTGAAACTTAATTTCTTTAAATATTATTCTGAGATCTTTAACGGAAAGACCCGAATCACCAATAGAAACGTTTATATTACCTAATGGAATAGGGCGGGTAAATGATAAATAGGCTAAACATTAAGGAAAGACAAGTAACTGAATACAGCTCTGTCTGTTTAAACACAGCTCTGTTTTACGAGCAAGTAGTTAATCACATGTTACGAATTCGTCTGAAACAGAGCTATAAAATATCATACAAGTTCTATATGAAAATACAGCATTGAATTAACCTATTATATCATAGAAGTGATAAAATAACCAGTTTTATATATTTAGTTCTAGAAGACTGTCAGCTTTGTTCATTTTAAACTTTAATATTCCAGACAGTTTAATACAAGCGCGCAATAAACTTGTGGCCAAATCACGGCCAACTAAAGAGCGCGAGCACGTGATAATGGAGCGGTTAAATGATGACCAAACGATACATGTTGAATGTTATGGTCAAATTTATCGAGATATTAAATATAGAGCAGATGCCCGTACTGATAATAAAATCCGAGTTTTGATTATAACATTAAAATAGATTAGCACATCCCTCCAAGAGACCCAAAGTGTTGAAACTATCAACCATTAAGAATCACTGGTTCAATAAACTGACAAAACGTTCGTATCTTCATAAGACGAAAACTTGACCTAGCCATGGGAATTTTGGAAATCTTAACAACATCCATCACTAACTCTTTGGCAAGTCTTTACCAACAAATACAGGGATTGGTCATTACATAATAACGCCCCCACGGATGAAAGGGGGGCGAGCAAGTTTGAAGTGATTCGAATCCGCGACCCGCAGATTGCGAGTTGAGTGTCGTAACCACCAGGCCATGCCAATCCCCGAACTGTTAAAGTACAGTTTTATTGATTGATAAATTACGAGTATATTTCTAAGTTAAGAACAAACTATAAGATGAAATAATACAACCAATAAAACATTTGTCCAATTCTCTCACACGATTGAATAACAATGTGTTGTTGTTGTTGTTAGCATTTTCGCGTGGCTAACACTGCAACAGCAATCTATAACCCTAACTTTTAAACACTATGTATGCAAGTTAATCGAAACTACACAAACTATAGTATAGTATTATGCCCTTCACTTGTATGGCGATTCAACTTTCCATCTTTATAGGGAAAAAACAACATTCAACTAAGGAATAGTTATTAAAAGACCACTCCAGTTGACAACAATGACGTTATTTGACCAAGTCAGTTACTTTAGCAACAAAGTTAGACATCTCTACACGGGTTAAATAAATAAAATATTTTAACTTGATTTTCGCCATTGGGGCTTCGTTAGAACCCTTTGAAGAACCATTTTTCACACCAGATCTTACGATATTAGATCCGTACAATGACGAAGCACTGGTTGAAATTAAAAAAAAGAAAACCCTCGAAGTTCATTACCAAAATTTCTCAACCCCTGAAAATTCTGAAAAAACAAAAGTCAGTCAGATACGTCAAGCTTTAGCAAGAATACAATTATTGCATTAACCTTAAATGAAAACGAGGTTTTAAAATAAAGGAAAAAAACACAATAATTTTGCTTAAATATATAAAAGTTTATGAATGGTTGAATTACTGCGATTCAATCAAGGTTTTAATAATGAAGTATAAAACGGCCCCTTACCCCAGTCAGCCTGGCCAGACCATGCATCAATGTAAGAATGTACAGAACAATGTACAGATTGTGGGTAAGCCAGAAGTATTTGTAAGCCTTTAGTCTGATGAGAGGATGGGCGAATATGAATATTATACACACTGTGATAACAAGCAAGATGGCAGTGACACCTATAGAATAAAAACATGATTTGTATTAGATACACTACCACGCCCTCTAGTAGAAAATATTTTAACTAATAATAAATACTAGCCAAATTATTTCTCATCGAATTATACCGGTTTCGAGGCAGTGGCGGCGCCAGGATATTTTCGTTTGGGGTGGGGCGAGTTAAACTGTGGAGGGGCTTCCCAAAATGCCATCAATATGAAGTATAGATAGTTCAAAATAGCACAGCTTTCTGAAATGTACCTTGGTATTTACATTATTGTAATTTACTGCGTTTTCAATGCAGTTTTCATTGGAAACTCATACTCTGATTAATAATTCATTATTACAAATTAGAAATAATCTGTTTATGCAAATATGTGTATATGTAAAAGAGGAAGCTCACCTATATTCCACCCAAGGTAATACATAAAGAAAATCAAGATTAGCTTAGATTGAACATTTAATATACCATTAAGAGTAAAGCTACAAATCAAAAGAAATATAACAAAGACATAGTTTAAATAGCAGAAACGAATTATCCCATGTGAAGTTAATACACTCTGAGGAAAAGTAAGGTCACTATCAGGCTCACTATCTTTCATCTTAATGAAGACGTTGAGTTCTACAGATCTGTCTCTTTGATGTTAATTGTTAAACACGACGACGATTGTGTTTTCCATGTTTTACGAATGCGTTAGGTAACAATATTGGGGGCGGCTTGGCTCATTTGGGAGGGGGGGGCTCAAGCCCCCCTTGACGCCGCCACTGTTTCCGGGGGATTCCACCGTTGTATAATGGTCTTGTTTTTCGATTTTCCTTTATCTAGAAGTAAATGAAGACAAGAGGCAGAATTTCCCCGAAGTCAGTTTAACCCGATTACAGATTAGGCTTATCTCTCACGTTTAGCCCGTTACAATTTTCTGTTGAATGGCTTTAGAATAAACTAGTAGGATCAGTGTTGTATACAACTCGTTGCTTGTTTACATAGAGACAAGTTAATCGTCATAATGGGGTTGAAATACAATGAACGTTGGACATGCAATACTGCAACAACTTCTTGCTGTCGTATACACATATTCCATCTTGGTTTCCACCAAGTAATGCGCATGGTCACTGGCTGCAGCGAGGTCTTTGTGCACGAGATGCAGAGTTGTGAATAGACGATTACATACTGCATCGTGTCGCTCATCACATTGGCCGTAAATCTAGGGAGGTATTTGATGGCTTTCAAGTCGCTCCAGCCTATAAACCCTGTAGAGGTTTTTGAACTGTGGGGAGGCGTGATGGTTGTAAAAGTCAGAATTTAGTAGGTTACGATTGCCAGCGACGCGGACAAATCATTGTTGTTTAATTTCACTAGACAATTTGTTAATTGCACTAATTACGTGATAATAAATGAACATTAAATTATGCACGAGAAATTACTAAAATATTTTCAGACAAGTTTGTGTAAAACCAGAAATTATGTCCAGTTATTAATAACAGTGAACACAGTTACTTCACTCACCTGTTATTGTTTGAAATAACCAGTATGTTATCGTAGGTTGGAAGTCGGAGCTGAAAAAAAACACACCAAAAAACTTAGTGTAGCCATAAGGTTGAAAATGACGTCTCAAATCACTCACTCGTAAAACAAAATCTATCAATCTGTGCGTCTTAAGAAACCATGAAAGTTTCTGATAAGAATTTTTTTAGCATACCAACTCGCTTTTATATGGCGACACCTACGAAGAATTACAATACGTGAAATATTTATTAATGAATTAAAAAACTCAACAGGTGATAAAAAACACAACGTAGAAACGGATTTCAAACGAGATTGTCACTTTTAAATGTAAAAAGGTTTTTATTATTATTAAACTTAGAAAGTAAGGAAACCTGGTAGGAATGAACAGGTTAACATTATAACACGGTGTTTTTTTTAACACAGTGCAACCTTAAAGAGGGTGTAGCCATCGATCCGCCCATAACTACTTCGCGTGCTGTTTGTAACTTGGTAATTGTTCAAACTAAATTACATGTATATTAACTAAGTTTCCCTGTTGGGAGCTTTGTCTGAGCAGCCAAGTGAAGTTATATGTATCTAACCAAATAACGTACTCAGATAAAATGCATGACATCGCAATTGTTGATGTCTGAAGTGATACAAGCAGCTCCAGCCATACTTTGACTATGGAAGACAGAGCTAACTGAGTCATCAGAAGTGAGAAAGTATAAAAAAGCCTATTTTTGAAATTTAAATGCTAGTCATTAGAAAGAGTTAGCTACTGATAAAACTCTGTTCAAGTCTTACTGGATCAAAGTAAAACACTGAGCAGGAATGGGCGAAACTGCGGCCACGCCCACTTCACTTTGTTTACTTATTTTGATGTGCTCCTATTCCTTTAATTGTTTACTTAAAATGTTTTAAAATGGTGTTCTAGCTTGTTTTTTTGTACTAATTCTCAAGTTGGAGTAGGGTCTATGCCTACTCTTTTCATAGTTTTTTTTTTTTTTTTAAAGAGTTAACTCAACATTTCTAGATTTTTGAAGTCTTAACTATAGTTTTTCTTCCATGTAAACAGGGTGACAGCCTTTCCTTTAGCTACATTAATGGCTAAGGGTTGTTGAGGATGTTTAGCATTACTGTTTCCAACGTCCTCTATTCCTACAGTAATGATCTCTTTGCTGGGAGATTATCAAATTAGAACCTACACGTATAGAATAGTGTCCACATTTTTTTTTTTATCCACCTAATTCAGCCTCAGGCAGATCACATAGCACATGCTCCTAAGTAATAGTGCACTTGCATGCGTCATGAAAGCAGATTTTCTTGGCAACTCACAGAGCGTGTTCGTAATCAATGAATATGACTACTAGCACACTGTTATCTCGTTAAGTGTTGCAAAATGGTTGTTTTACTTAACTCTGTCAATTAATAAGAAATAGGCTTTTAGCCAAAATGGCGTAATTGAATAATGTGCAGTTATATTTATAAGATCAAGTCAGGAGAGAGTTGTGCTTTTAAAAGAACGTTATTCAGATACAATGACAAATTTCTTGATGACGAGAAACCCAGTTGAAATAAAAATGTATCTCAAGACGGCTGGTATGGGTATTAACACTATTGATAAAGCAGAGAACAATGTTTCGACCTTCCTAGGTCATCTTCAGGTTAACAAGGAGTTTGCAGCTGACCTTTGACCGGCACATCTTAGAGACGAGAGTATACAAGGGTATGTTTTGTGAAACCATGTTTACTCGAACAAGCCAGCAGTTCAGAAAGTAGATACTTTCCAGTTGGGTGAGTTTTCTACTCAGCCATGTGTATAAACCGCTTATGAAGTTTTCTTTACAGTATGCGAGATTATGTGTTTTTGCACATCTGGCCCATTCCTACTGTAAGTACTACCGTACGTATTATACTCTTCAAATATTGTGACCGTGGCTATATAATGGTCAAGGAACTGGCTGCCACTGTACTACCTTGACCCGATATATTAATGCGTAACTGGACAAGCCTTTTGTAAGGACTGTCTTATTTATCACAAGACGAAAATATAAAAAACTAAGACGAAGCTTAAGTTCCTATTTAAGAACAGAAGGTCTTAAAAAGTTGTTATAAATTAAGTCATTTACAAACAGATAAAACAAAAACTTTAAACAGAAGTAAATGACGACACATTGGAAAGGTGTTAAAATAGGTGTTAAAATAAACTAAAAATAAAACCAAATTTCTTTTTTTAAACTCACGCAAATTGTAATTCTTTTGAGAAACAACGGAGGTGTCCTAGCGGCTGGGTGGACAACTGGTAGAAATTGATTAAATGTCCGATGGAATGGATCACTGTAAGAATCGGGATATGTTTGAAAACAAACATTCTGAAATTATTTGTGCTTATGAAAACACTAATATTTATATATAAATAGAAATTACATCATGGCGGTATTTAATATAGACCCTTGTTTCTGTTTGTTCATTTTTACGCCCTTACTTTGGGCTTTCATTTTTAATGGCTACTTTAACTGTACGTATAAACTAGATATTTTTATGGCTTCACTACGTTCGAATTTAAATGGAAATGAACATTATTCGTTCGTTAATAGCGAGTTCGTTTTCATAATTTCATATGAAATATCACCTGATCTTACAAAGCTTTAGTGTAAATAAAACTGTTGTCACTCGCATAAGAAAAACTATAAAAATATCGAGAACACCTCTCCCTATACTCATGAACAGTTCAGTGTTACTTCACTTTCTATTTGCAGCGATTTGTCGTTTCTATACGAACCACGTTTTATTTCATCCTAATTCTACAGTAAAATGAAGATTTTGGTTTGTTTTGAATTTCGCGCAAAGCTACACGAGGGCTAGCTTCGCTAGTCGTCCCTAATTTAGCAGTGCAAGACTAGAGGGAAGGCAGCTAGTCATGACCACCCACCGCCAACTCTTCGAATGCTCTTTTACCAACGAATAGGGGGAGTGACCGTTACTTTATAACGCCCCCACGGCTGAAAGGGCGAGCATGTTCGATGCGACCAGGATTCGAACCCTCGACCCTCAGATTGCGAGTCGAGTGCCCTGTCCACCTGGCCATGCTGAGCCGCAATTGATAGCAACCTTAAAATCAGCAAGTAGTCTGAAATACGGAAGATTAATATACAACAATGCCAGTCCTGACACTCACCATCATCAGAAGATTAATATACAACAATGCCAGTCCTGACACTCACCATCAGAAAGTTGATATACAACAATGCCAGTCCTGACACTCACCATCAGAAAGTTGATATACAACAATGCCAGTCCTGACACTCACCATCAGAAAGTTGATATACAACAATGCCAGTCCTGACACTCACCATCAGAAAGTTGATATACAACAATGCCAGTCCTGACACTCACCATCAGAAAGTTGATATACAATAATGCCAGTCCTGACACTCACCATCAGAAAGTTGATATACAACAATGCCAGTCCTGACACTCACCATCAGAAAGTTGATATACAACAATGCCAGTCCTGACACTCACCATCATCAGAAGATTAATATACAACAATGCCAGTCCTGACACTCACCATCATCAGAAGATTCATATACAACAATGCCAGTCCTGACACTCACCATCATCAGAAGATTAATATACAACAATGCCAGTCCTGACACTCACCATCATCAGAAGATTAATATACAACAATGCCAGTCCTGACACTCACCATCATCAGAAGATTAATATACAACAATGCCAGTCCTGACACTCACCATCAGAAGATTAATATACAACAATGCCAGTCCTGACACTCACCATCAGAAGATTAATATACAACAATGCCAGTCCTGACACTCACCATCAGAAGATTAATATACAACAATGCCAGTCCTGACACTCACCATCAGAAAGTTGATATACAACAATGCCAGTCCTGACACTCACCATCAGAAAGTTGATATACAACAATGCCAGTCCTGACACTCACCATCAGAAAGTTGATATACAACAATGCCAGTCCTGACACTCACCATCAGAAAGTTGATATACAACAATGCCAGTCCTGACACTCACCATCAGAAAGTTGATATACAACAATGCCAGTCCTGACACTCACCATCAGAAAGTTGATATACAACAATGCCAGTCCTGACACTCACCATCAGAAAGTTGATATACAACAATGCCAGTCCTAACACTCACCATCAGAAAGTTGATATACAACAATGCCAGTCCTAACACTCACCATCAGAAAGTTGATATACAACAATGCCAGTCCTAACACTCACCATCAGAAAATTAATATACAATAATGCCAGTCCTAACACTCACCATCAGAAAATTAATATACAATAATGCCAGTCCTAACACTCACCATCAGAAAATTAATATACAACAATGCCTGTCCTAACACTCACCATCAGAAAATTAATATACAACAATGCCTGTCCTAACACTCACCATCAGAAAATTAATATACAATAATGCCAGTCCTAACACTCATCATCAGAAGATTAATATACAACAATGCCAGTCCTGACACTCACCATCATCAGAAGATTAATATACAACAATGCCAGTCCTGACACTCACCATCAGAAGATTAATATACAACAATGCCAGTCCTGACACTCACCATCAGAAGATTAATATACAACAATGCCAGTCCTGACACTCACCATCAGAAGATTAATATACAACAATGCCAGTCCTGACACTCACCATCAGAATGTTGATATACAACAATGCCAGTCCTGACACTCACCATCAGAAAGTTGATATACAACAATGCCAGTCCTAACACTCACCATCAGAAAGTTGATATACAACAATGCCAGTCCTGACACTCACCATCAGAAAGTTGATATACAACAATGCCAGTCCTAACACTCACCATCAGAAAGTTGATATACAACAATGCCAGTCCTAACACTCACCATCAGAAAGTTGATATACAACAATGCCAGTCCTAACACTCACCATCAGAAAATTAATATACAACAATGCCAGTCCTAACACTCACCATCAGAAAATTAATATACAATAATGCCAGTCCTAACACTCACCATCAGAAAATTAATATACAATAATGCCTGTCCTAACACTCACCATCAGAAAATTAATATACAACAATGCCTGTCCTAACACTCACCATCAGAAAATTAATATACAATAATGCCAGTCCTAACACTCATCATCAGAAGATTAATATACAACAATGCCAGTCCTGACACTCACCATCATCAGAAGATTAATATACAACAATGCCAGTCCTGACACTCACCATCATCAGAAGATTAATATACAACAATGCCAGTCCTGACACTCACCATCATCAGAAGATTAATATACAACAATGCCAGTCCTGACACTCACCATCATCAGAAGATTAATATACAACAATGCCAGTCCTGACACTCACCATCAGAAGATTAATATACAACAATGCCAGTCCTAACACTCACCATCAGAAAATTAATATACAACAATGCCTGTCCTAACACTCACCATCAGAAAATTAATATACAACAATGCCAGTCCTAACACTCATCATCAGAAAATTAATATACAACAATGCCAGTCCTAATACTCACCATCAGAAAATTAATATACAACAATGCCAGTCCTAACACTCACCATCAGAAAATTAATATACAATAATGCCAGTCCTAACACTCACCATCAGAAAATTAATATACAATAATGCCAGTCCTAACACTCACCATCAGAAAGTTGATATACAATAATGCCAGTCCTAACACTCACCATCAGAAAATTAATATACAATAATGCCAGTCCTAACACTCACCATCAGAAAGTTGATATACAACAATGCCAGTCCTGACACTCACCATCAGAAAGTTGATATACAACAATGCCAGTCCTAACACTCACCATCAGAAGATTAATATACAACAATGCCAGTCCTGACACTCACCATCATCAGAAGATTAATATACAACAATGCCAGTCCTGACACTCACCATCATCAGAAGATTAATATACAACAATGCCAGTCCTGACACTCACCATCATCAGAAGATTAATATACAACAATGCCAGTCCTGACACTCACCATCAGAAGATTAATATACAACAATGCCAGTCCTGACACTCACCATCAGAAAGTTGATATACAACAATGCCAGTCCTGACACTCACCATCAGAAAGTTGATATACAACAATGCCAGTCCTAACACTCACCATCAGAAAGTTGATATACAACAATGCCAGTCCTAACACTCACCATCAGAAAGTTGATATACAACAATGCCAGTCCTAACACTCACCATCAGAAAATTAAAAAAACAATAATGCCAGTCCTAACACTCACCATCAGAAAATTAATATACAATAATGCCAGTCCTAACACTCACCATCAGAAAATTAATATACAATAATGCCAGTCCTAACACTCACCATCAGAAAATTAATATACAATAATGCCAGTCCTAACACTCACCATCAGAAAATTAATATACAACAATGCCAGTCCTAACACTCATCATCAGAAGATTAATATACAATAATGCCAGTCCTAACACTCACCATCAGAAAATTAATATACAATAATGCCAGTCCTAACACTCACCATCAGAAAGTTGATATACAACAATGCCAGTCCTGACACTCACCATCAGAAAGTTGATATACAACAATGCCAGTCCTAACACTCACCATCAGAAGATTAATATACAACAATGCCAGTCCTAACACTCATCATCAGAAAATTAATATACAACAATGCCAGTCCTAACACTCACCATCAGAAAATTAATATACAACAATGCCAGTCCTAACACTCACCATCAGAAAATTAATATACAACAATGCCAGTCCTAACACTCATCATCAGAAGATTAATATACAATAATGCCAGTCCTAACACTCATCATCAGAAGATTAATATATAACAATGCCAGTCCTAACACTCATCATCAGCATTACTTCACTTCCTTATTGCCTTTGCTCTCATGTTTTGTCAGTTTAAATATATTCTCCTCAACGAGGAAAAAGTTAGCTATTTATCACGTGACCAACTACATAACGCCATCTACTCTCAGGGAATATTTTTTTGTAAATCACAACAACAAATGTGCATGTCCAAGAATTATGGTACACGACAAACATTTGGTTTCAGTTGAGTAACCTGTGACTGAACACTAATCGATAGCCAAATGCCACGTTCCTCTGTAAAAAAAGTCAAAACCTGGCCATCTGGTGGTTTTTTAAAATGATTTCTAGCTAGTAATTGTTGTTGTTATTATTTGATTTACATAGAGTAATTTTCTTAAGAGTCTAGTTCTGCTTAGCGGTATGTCTGAAAACGTACGACTGAAATCCTTATTTTGATAGCGTGATGGGCATAGTAGAGACAGCCCATGGGCTAGTTTTTTTTAAGAAGCTTTCCCAAATAATGTGGTAAGAAACGGACAGAAAACTTGAGGGCGTATTAAGTTATCTACGACATCAGCTCTGGTTCGAGAGTTTGTTTGTTGTTTACATAACTTAAACTTACACGTGAAAAATAAAGCTGTCATAGCCACAATTTTGTGGAATTGAACGTGTGAATCCATTGGAATGTATTGGCGGATGGAATGTTCTCGTATTTTGGTGATCAAGTTCCTACACATGGTAAGTAGCAACAGAGAATAACAGAAGGACAAGGAAGCCGCAGACGCACGAGTAAAACTGATCCCTAGTCCTAGGATGTGACGCAGGTCCGTGTGTTCGGCGTAATACGTATAATCTGGAAAAACAAACACGTTTTTAGAAAGGATAAACAAAGCACATTATAGAGCAACTCTCTCTCTCGTTTGCAGCATACCTTAAAACTACATTCAACTGTAATTGGGTAAAGGTCACACACGAAACAAAATCAACATATTTTAAACAATAACGCAAGAGCGACATTAGTTATACTAAACGAATTCAGGTGCTCCACAGCCTTGATTACATTTAAACTAGGCCTAACGCACCGTTAGTTCCTTAACTTATTTTAGATGGTTTTACGTACAACTCACACAAGAAACGTTCAATGAAGAAGACGACGTTGACAACACCAAATATGAAGAGGTAGAAGATTTCCTGCCGGTTTTCCTCAAGAAGGTTCACCAGATTGTTCCATTTCTGACGAATCCAGATTGGAGGTCCTTCATAGGTTTGGGAGACTTCGAAACTGATCATCCTAATTCATTCAAATCAAGTTACCTTTACCCCAGGTCATTTAAACATCAGTGAAACAGTTTTCGAAGTTAAAGTTTGAGCTACAACAAAAATATACAGTGTACACAAATTGTACAACTTAGGATATTTCCAAACTTCAGTCTTAAATCTTAGAACAAAGTCAAAACTTAATTTTCAGAAACCTTCAAAGAACAATGGAAGTTAAATTACGGGAGAAACATCAAAATATTATTTATTCATATTTCGTATAACTAACTAATTGGAAGTTGAGCAAACAGTTAATATTTTGTGGGTCCTTTTTTGCTTTAATAACTGCAGGCAGTTTCAGGCATTAGTGCAACATATTTAATCAAAGTGACATTTTGGATAATGTTTAATACATTATCATAAAGTTTCTTTGGAAGTAAATTTTGATTAAGTTTTGGATCAATCAAATCTCTGGTCTGCTCATTGGGTTGACAGTTCTGCAAAGACCATTGAATCATTTGAATGACTAGTGGCTTCTTTAGGTAAGTTATTTCTACATAAGTTACATGAGAGTTTGGAGTCATTACCTTTGCGCATCATTATCATAGGTAAAAGATTCTACAATCACAAACCACTGGGTATACCATGACAGTGTCTGAAGGTACTTGCGCTGGTCCATTATTCCATCTCTTTTTGTAAACGCCTCCTGTTGCCTCAACAGAAAAACATTCACGAATTAATAAACTACCACATCCCCCATGCTTCGTGGTAGGTGTTACGTGTTGAGGTAATTATCTTCCACCTTTCTTCTGCCAGACGTACAGCTCAAGCTTTGAACCAAAACTTTGAACTTATCCATCCATAACACCCCTTTTCAATCATTAACAATCAGGTCTAGATAATATTTAGAGACCGAAGGAAAGGTTTTCCAACTGTTAAATGACCAGATATTCTTGTTGAGCCTTTTTAAAACTACAGATCTGAACACCAGTTATTTGGTATTTTGCTGCTGATCTCAAGCATGAGAAACGAGTCTCCCTTCTGTCCTGATTTACCTGTCTCGTGATCCAGGGTGTACTTCAGTGTTTGGGGAGCGTTTCAAGCGTGCAGCAGTTTGTCATCCAACCAGCATCAAGTAAAGCTTTCATACGAACTCTACTCTACTGACGATCAGGGACGTGGCATGACAACATAACTTAACACGTAAGCACCGTTCTTATCAAAGTTTATTTGTGTAGTGCTATCAAATTGATTTATTCTAGCATATACTAATACCGTATGTTAGTTTCTTTCTATATAGTTAAGACACTGCATGGGATACCATGGGTTATTTCAGACCCTAAATTTGATCAGTATATTAATTCAACAAAGCCCTTATTACATGCCCTTGGTACAAGTATGTGGGAGTTATAAATAAATGTTCATACCCTGGCTCATTCCGTTGTGAACAGGGATCAGTGAAGCATTACCACAATGTACCCGATTCGATGGGTGTTTTGTTTTTTTACTCATCAGAACTCTACTTGCCTACCCTCACACTGGAATTATTTTATGCAGGATTAGAGAAAATTAATGAAACCTAAGAAATTTCTTGTTTGTTTAGAACTAAGCACAAAGCTACACAATAGGCTATCTGTGCTCTGTCCACTATGGGTAACGAAACTCCATTTCTAGCGGTGTAAGTCTGTATACATTCTGCTGTGTCACTAGAGGGGAAGGTCTCAGATGTGGTCAAACAACAATCGAAAGGGTTTTACCTTCCGAGTTAAAAACTGAAATTATATCTCAAATCAACCAAGAGATGACGGAGATTTTTAATAGTTTTGACATCTCTTTTTACTTGAAAAACACTCACAAATATTTTTAGCTGCGGCATAATGGCTAACAACTACATTTAAGTTGGACGCGTAACAACTATGTTGGAATAATACAGGTTTCATTATAAAACACGGAAGGGCAGAAAATTAGCTATTTACAACTCTTTCTAGTACCGACTTCTAAAATGAAAATCTTCAGAACTTTATTTCTCAACAGACTACGACATTATATATTTCACATTATCCACAACAAAACTGGCTGTACGTTAATAGAGTGTTAGTGTTTATACTCA
Source organism: Tachypleus tridentatus (assembly GCF_004210375.1). Taxonomy (NCBI): domain Eukaryota; kingdom Metazoa; phylum Arthropoda; class Merostomata; order Xiphosura; family Limulidae; genus Tachypleus; species Tachypleus tridentatus. The sequence goes on along the minus strand of NC_134836.1, from coordinate 120,950,348 downwards.
AACACAGAAATAAAGTATTACATCAATAACGTACCTTCCAACATTTGTCGAAGCATTCCAAAAGTTTTGTTTCGCACCTAGAAAAATAAATTTGTTACACTCAAGAGCCAAGGGTAATAACATCAGTAATTGTTTTATCGACAAGGTGATGAGTAATATTAAGGATAAAATAATGTGTGTTTATTTTGAGGTTAACAGAAGAGTACTCGTTTAATTCCAATGAGTAACATCTTCATCTAAGGTCATTCTTATGGTTGGTCGTGTCACTTGCAATAATCGGAATGAAAATAGGTCGTTTACTCGTCCAATGTCAAAACTAAAGTGGGTCAGATATAGATACTGCAGTTAACTTTACCTGTAAATAGGTTTATTTCAGCAATGGAAGAATGATACTAGATGTTTACTTTAACTTGGAAGTAACTATTTTTAAATAAAGACTGGTCAGCTTCTTAGCTTCAAAAACAACATGAAGATGAAACTTTCCATGGAATATAATTTAAAAAAATATTTGACTTTTTAACTCGTACAATAAGTTTCTGCATTTTTAAATACTGGATGCTATTATTCAAAAAATATTTTCGTTCATCGCTAAAGTTCAGAAATGTCATTTTTTGTTTAATATTTAAACAGCGTATACAGTTTGGGTTGTTTTGTATTTCGCACAAAGCTATACGAGGGCTACCTACGCAAAATGTCCCTAATTTAGCAGTGTAAGACAAGAGGGAAGGCAGCTAGTCATCACCACCCACCGCCAACTCTTGAGCTACTTTTCTAGCCATGAATAGTTGGATTGACGGTCACATTATTACGCCCCCACAGCTGAAAGGGTGAGCATGTTTTGCGTGACGGGGATTCGAACCAGCGAACCTCATATTACGAGTCGAGTGCCTTAACCACTTAGCTATGCTGGGCCTATTGTTTACAGATGATCAACTATGATAATTGTATTCTACAGAAAACGGTAATTAGTACTTCATATATTTTGATTACAATTTAATAAAAAACATAAACGGAAGAGTTATGGTGTTAACTGAAAGGCCTCTTTGGTAGCAATTTGTGGAAAACAAGAAATCCAAATTTCTATTTTTCACGTCTACTTTTTAATTCGAAAGTAAATGAACATAGTGATAAAATTTTACAGTTTGGCCTGAGGCCAAAAACGACACAGAAGCGTCAAAGCTTGGAAATAAGTGTTTTACTGGTGCATTGGGTATTTACTGATTCTGAAGAATAACTTACGAGTTTCCCTCTCCCAATGAAACCAGAATTTAGTTCATTTTTAAACTTTGTTACAAAATTGGTTTCAACGAAACCTTATTAGTTGTGGCCTCAGTGGTGTCTTTCGCTGCACCTATACAAGTACACACCATTACTTGTTTCGTAACGTAAGCACCTTTGAAGTCCAAACCAATGGATATCAAATCTCCTCTGTATTCACTCATCATGGCCTTAAAGTCGTTATAGTCGAGTTTCTGTTTGTTGTCTAATCCAGCTTCTGCAAACATTCCTGCGATTGTGTCCGACACTTGTTTCTCTGTCAAGGATTTAGTTTTAGCTATATCCACCAGGGATCTCAGCATCTTCATCACCTCATCCTTGTCGATAAGGCCATCTCCGTCCTCGTCAAACATTTGGAAAATTATTCGTAGTTTATCTTCCGTTTTGCCTGCAAGTAACAAGATTTTCTCTTCATAAACACTCATTGAGATGGAAAAAACAGACAGTACAACAACAATAACCACATACAATGGAGAAACACTTATGTAACATATAGGTACATCGCGTTCTCTTCGTGAACCATTCAAATCGAACTATCAATCAATACCAAATAACGAAGTCCAGAAGAGTTTGTCATAGACAAACTGTAGCCAGTTCTAACTTTTCACTTGCCGCCCCCTTTGGGTGTGCGCCCTGCGCGAGGGCACTCATCGCCCACTCCAAGAGCCAGCCATAAAACTCAGTACCGGATTCCACCAAAGAAGTACGTTTTCATTTGGAATTTCAAACAGAACCAATACGGAGGTCTGGTAATTATAAAGAATCTTTGTTATCGATAAATTTATCAAATAACACACAAAAAGTTCGTCGTGTCATTAACAAGAAATTAAACATTCAACTCTTAGCTGTCCGTTACTTATTAAATCTCAATAGAAGTTACATCTTTTTCATCTGGTCAAACAGCTTTTTTGGTCTTGTATTTATTGTAAACCACGTTTATGTACGGCTACAGTCTAAATGTCATTACAACCTTTTGAAAACAAGGCGTTATCTCAGCACAAGTTACGTTTATGTAATGATGTTCTTAGTGGTAATCTTACCTTTTGAGATCAACAAGACAGTGTCCAAGAACTCTTGAAAACTGATCCTTCCATTTTTGTCTTTATCCACGCAGTTGAACATCAACTTAACAAACAAACTATCCGGTTTCATCCCCAAAGCTTCTGCAAACTCTTTCCTCGAAAGTGCTATCCGCATAACAGCGACAACGTCTCTATTGGTTTCCTCGTTCATTTTTTCTCCAGGTTTGAGACCAATCGCCTTGAAACGTGTAACAAGTGTTTAAATTATAAAAAAAAGTTTAATCATGAATTAGCTTAAATTAGTTTTACTGTAGGTGATGGCAGTTATCACATACCAGGTTCACATGTACCTAATTTGTAATTTAACAGCGAATAAATGGGACATTTCCTTAGGCTTAGTGTTTAATATTCCTACTAAAGAATTATAGGAAGTTAAAAGAAATTATCAAAGATGAACCATCTACAAAATCTCCACAAACTTATAAAAGGCAACAGTTAATAGAATATATCAATATTTTTCCGACTTCTTCCAAAACTTCACAATTTTAGTTGTCGAACCTAACATAACTGTACAAATTGTTCATATGGTGTTGTAGTAAATATCCTAGCTTTGAAGAGACATCATTAAATGTTCTGTGGACATATTTTTAATACACCTAACTTCATATATATAAATGACCACAGACTACCTAGGAGCGCGTTATAAGAAGAAATAATCTCAAATTATTTTGTCATTTTGTTTGTTCGTGAAAATATTTTCCAGGATTTAAAGACAGATTTCTCAAAAGCTTGTTTTTCTTTTAGGGGGGGGATATTTTTGCACAGAATACCAAATTTTAAATAGACAGACTGGAAGTAATTAGTTAATAGCACCCCTTCCCCATAAACTTCAACTACTGTTTGAACCACTTTTTTCACCACTTTTTATAAGGGGGACACACTCCAAAATATGAATCTTTGTTTCTGTGGCAACAGATCGGGTTCATAATTCGGACACGTTCATTTCCACACAAACTTTTGGTCAGGTCAAAACGAAGAGAGAGAAATCTAATTCCTATAGAGAGTTATACAGAAGTGGTTACGAGTTATACAGAAGTGGTTACGTACCAGTGTATACGCTTCTCTGAAGAAGTGTTCTAGCCGACTCTGTCTCTTCTCCTTGGTCTCGGCATTGGTCAACAATGTGTCCCTGGGGGTGTAGATGAACTCTAGGCTTTTGTTGTGTGTGTGAATAAATGTTTCCAATTTATGCAAGAACTTCTTTCTCAGATTTTCGTTTTCAAATTGCAAGACCTGCAAATTGAAATCATGGAAGTGACAACAAATCTTTTGCTGACGTTCAAGAATCTCCGTTAACAACCACTGACTTAGTGTTAATCCCGAAATTTTAGCACCTAAGTTATCCTCACAACTCGTTAACAATGGTGACAACGAGGTTATTTATCAGTTTCATTAGATGCTTTTATTGTTCACCTACAAATAATCTTAGCAGTAGTTTAATTATTAGGAATTGTAGACTTTTTTTACAATTTATAACTAACAATGGTTTAACATAAATACTTAAAAAAAAAAAAAACGTTATACACGGAAATCTTACAAAGTCGTGTTCACGTGGACATCGAATCAGAACCAGTGGCTTCTTCCTAGACTCCCGAGAAATCTCAACAACCAAAGATTTCATATTTTTAAAATCCACCTTTCGCAATATTTCCCCCTTGCGGTTGATTGCATAAATTGTATCATCTGGTCCGATTTTTAACTTCACCAAGCGCTTGTAATGTTGATTTACCCATTCCTTCACATCTAAAATATCAAATATTGTTATTTTTAAATACAGAGTGTTAAAGCGATATGTGTGTGTACATTCTTTCTACCTTAAATAATTTGTTATTCTTAGACGATTAAGCATGTTTAATATTTTCAGGTTATATATTTACGAGAGTAAACTTCTGATACAAAATACGGACTATGAAATTTTCAGAACGGCACAGCTGTAATACAAATAATATGTTGATTCATAACTTGTATTTGATTTTTTTCCCACTTTCATTGTTAGTTAACAATAATATCATTGTTATATAAAGATCTTTAACACTGTGTCAAACAATAAATCTCGATTCCACTGTTAAATACCACACTTCACACGCAATGCGAAACGTTGCCTAATAAAGTTTGTATGCATACGTATCGACAAGAACTGCACAATAAAAGCCAATAATCCCACTTTTGTTTCTCACGATTTATAATTTTGAACAAGAGATTTCTTTGGCAGCGACATGCGCAAGACAAAATGCTTACACGCCGTTCAATTGGAATCAGTTTTAAACAACCTATAAGTAAAAACGAAATAGCTGCTGTAATAAAGCATTTTTTTATTTTTAATTTTTTATAAAGACTACTAGGCCTACAAAAATCTTGACAAAGTTGAGCTCACATCAATTAGGCCTACAAATCTTGACAGAGTTGAGCTCACATCAATTAGGCCTACAAATCTTGACAGAGTTGAGCTCACATCAATTAGGCCTACAAATCTTAACAGAGTTGAGCTTGCATTAATATAATACGACCAATATGTTTATAAAAACAATGTTTCGAATGTGAAGTGTAGGAAACAACAAGGAGATACATTACATCACCTTCAGTCCAGTAATAGGTAACATGGTGTTCGTTCATTACTGATATGAGGTGGTGGGGGAATACTAAATTTGAACGATAAAAGTAGATAGATTTAACATACAATTTCATGGTTACTACACACTGAACTTCGTCCAGTTTTAAAATTAATTTTTGGATAATTTCGAAGATTTCTTCGATTATTCAAAGATTGTGTTGAGGAATCTGGGAGAAAGGGGAAGGACTAGTACCCCTTGGTCTCATGAGCACGCACTCGTCATGGAATGTTTAACGTAAATTTAGTATAAGTGATAGTCTAGTTTCGTGTTTCCTAAACAAGGGATCGTGTCCCACCGAAAAAGTTGTGAATATATACAAATGTCATTTTAATAAATAAATAAAACAAAAACATACCTCAAATTTCCTCAAAAGTTACATTCACTGTTTTAATAAATAACCATCGTACTACATCGTGAAATCCGCTAAAAATTAATGTGAAGACAGGTAGTGGTTATAAGTAAACTGGTGTAATTTAAAAAAAAAAAAAAGTTAAAAAGATGGAGGTCCATCATGCTAACTTACAAAATCGTTTGTAGCCATTCTTCCTTTTATCTACCATTAGGGTTCGACATCTCCTCCTGATGCGATTTTGAATTTTAATGACGGCGTAGCCCAGGCCAGCACAGACTGAAAAAAAAAAAAAAAAAATCGAGCAATTACACCTTATTTTACAACAAGATGAAATTTAAAATACATAAATTCTCACAAGCGTTGTATTTTGGGTGATCTTTACGTCACATCCGTGTTTTCTGTCCGATGTCTCGCATCAAACTTCGATAACTTTCATCTGTTCTACCCCAACGTTTGTTTGTTTTGCAACTTCGCGCAAAGCTACACTAGGCCTATCTGCGCTAGTTGTCCCTAATTTAGCAGTATAAGACAAGAAGGAAGGCAGCTAGTCATCACCACCAACCGCCAACTCTTAGGCTACTCTTTTACTAACGAATAGTCACATTATAACGCTCTCACGGCTGAAAGGGCAAGCATGTTTGGTGCGATGGGGATTTGAACTCGCGACCCTCGGATTATGAGTCGAACGCCTTTACCCACCTGGCCATGCCGGGCCTCTACCCAAACGACATGCACCCGACTATTTTTTTTTCATTGGAATATGATAACCTCAATGCCCGACAAACAACAATATCAAAAATAATAATAAATAATGAAGCCTACATCAAGTGTATTTCATTTCGGTTGACAAGTAGTAAACCACGTGTGCTAAGCATCACCCACAACTGGCTTTAAAAAAATTAAACAAGTTTAGCACTTAACTTCGATATTCTAACTCACATCGAGTTAAATGTTATAAAAACAAAACAAAAACGAACGTATCTTTCCTTATCTAAATCAATTATTTTTACAGTTTGTTTATAATTAAATATTTCAAGCTGAAATCCAAGCAATCTTCTTAATAATGAAGTTATTATAAACAGAAGAATACGTTAGTAATTGTCGGTAGGCCTGGCATGGCCTAGCGCGTTAAGGCGTGCGCTTCGTAATCTGAGGGTCGCGGGTTCGCGCCCAAGTCGCGCCAAACATGCTCGCCCTCCCAGCCGTGGGGGCGTTATAATGTTACGGTCAATCCCACTGTTCGTTGGTAAAAGAGTAGCCCAAGATTGGCGGTGGGTGGTGATGACTAGCTGCCTTCCCTCTAGTCTTACACTGCTAAATTAGGGACGGCTAGCACAGATAGCCCTCGAGTAGCTTTGTGCGAAATTCCAAAACAAACAAGTAATTGTCGGTTATTTCCACGGTGGCTCCAACAATGAAAACTAATAGTTTGGACAGCAACGCTGATGACTACGTGACTATATCAGAAGTATATACTTAACAGTACAGGTGACAAAATTATCAAAATTGCGTAACACGTTAAACAAAGTTGTTTTTAATACTTGGAAAGGATGGCGTTTCGAACTAGTTTTTGTTTTTTGATTTTGCACAAGGTTACATGAGGACTATCTGCGCTATCTTCAGCCGTGCGAGACTAGATGGAAGGTAGCTGGTATTCAGATTGAAGATCGACGAAACTACGACCATGCATAACCAAAAAGGGTAATCTGAGGGTCGCGGGTTTGAATCCCTGTCTCACCAAACATGCTCGCCCTTTCAGCCAGTGGGGGCGTTATAATGTGACGATCAATCCAACTATTCGTTGGTAAAAGAGTAGCCCAAAAGATGGCGGTAGGTGGTGATGACTAGCTAGCTACCTTCCCTGTTGTCTCACACCACTAGATTAGGAATTGCTAGCGCAGATGACCCTCGTGTACCTTTGCGCGAAATTAAAAAAACAACAAAAAAAAGCCGTAGTTTTAGTCAGCCCTGTTAACTATATTACACGACTGTAATACTTACTAATTGGTATGAATGCCAATGCAATACATGTAAAAATGAAAGCTACTTCGCTGCCGCGAAAATAGTCATAGCCATCCACGAAGATGCAGGGTCCGAGATCAGAACTGTTAAGTTGCATCGGCTGTGGACAGGGGTCACCTGTGAATAAACGTCTGATATTAGAACTTAACAGAAAAGATCACTCGATACTTCACTTACAAGAAAACTCGAAAATGCAAAGTTCGATAAAACTATATAAAACACAAAACACGTCGTGCTATCTGATGATCGACTCGCCTCGAGCTCACGTAAAAACACTGCGTAAGGGTCAACTCACCTTCTGCCCACGTGAAAACATGTTCTTGAATATGACCGGGTTGAATGTCAGTGCAGTTGATTATGATGTCATACAAGTGGATTTCTCGAATTTTCTGAACTTCTTCCGATGTAAAAATCCTTAAATGTATAAAACACAAGTTACCAAGAATTCGCTCACAATGTTGATACTTAAAGCTAATCTCGAACAAGATACTCGTTTAAGACAAAGATGTCTGTCTGCTCGTGAGTATAGTTATATATATTTAGCACAAAAAGAATCAGATTTACAGGAATAAAGTCCAGAAATGAAATACAGCAGCATTAAGGATCGTTTAAAGAGATCCTTTTAAAACTACAAACTTTATAATGTAACCAAACACTACAACAAGCTGAGGAAGGGTTGGAATAAATACCAATATAAGAATTGTCGATACTATACAGAATCAAATAGACCTTGTTTAAAAGAAAAAAAAACAAACTTAAGTGGTTTTATTAAAGCCAGCATTTTGCCATTACGATTTCATCGAGGCAAATAATATACTAACCAACTAATTTAGGCTTACACGAAATATTTCATAATAATTCCATTCAGGCCCTTAAGTTATTGTTGCAGATGAAGGAAATCAGAAACCGATATATATTTGAACACTTTCTGAAAGTGTATCTATTAATTCTCAAAAATAATCTTTAGAAGTCCAGAATTGGAAAAGTGAAAAGTACATGCCAATAACGAAGATTTCAAACTTAACACACGGGCCTAACAAAATTACAATTACCGTATTCTGCAGCTTATAACATCCACCATAAAATAAATAAACGTGTTGTACATTGAAGGTTGATATTCAGCTTAGGCCTAACCTATTTCGTTCCACATAATACCGAGATCATTTTGTTTTAATTTGTCTATGTTAACAGGAAAGCAATGGTATAGGGACCATTTCTACCACACTGCGGTAAATTTTGAATTTTGGATTCGTGATAACGCTTGTAGCACGATAAATTTTAATAGCAGACATACTTACACTGTTCGTTATAAATTACGCGTAGTTTATTTTGCCAAAATACATGTTAACAGAGCTTTAGAGAGGGAATTTGGGCCACATTCTACCAAGAAAATGATTAAAGCCTGGCGTAAGCAAGAGAAAGAACTGAGGACCTCTCAAAAAAGCAAACAAAACCTTCATTAAAAATCAGCAATGTTGACAATATGGTCAGAACTAGAAGTTAAAGATTGGGTGCTGAATGTAAAAAAGCGTGGTAATCCTATGTTAACAATATGGTCAGAACTGGAAGTTGAAGATTGGGTGCTGAATGTAAAAAAGCGTGGTAATCCTATGTTAACAATATGGTCAGGACTAGAAGTTAAAGATTGGGTGCTGAATGTAAAAAACATGGTAATCCTATGTTAACAATATGGTCAGAACTGGAAGTTGAAGATTGGGTGCTGAATGTAAAAAAGCGTGGTAATCCTATGTTGACAATATGGTCAGAACTAGAAGTTAAAGATTGGGTACTGAATGTAAAAAAGCGTGGTAATCCTATGTTGACGATATGGTCAGAACTAGAAGTTAAAGATTGGGTACTGAATGTAAAAAAGCGTGGTAATACTATGTTGACAATATGGTCAGAACTAGAAGTTAAAGATTGGGTACTGAATGTAAAAAAGCGTGGTAATCCTATGTTGACGATATGGTCAGAACTAGAAGTTAAAGATTGGGTACTGAATGTAAAAAAGCGTGGTAATACTATGTTGACAATATGGTCAGAACTAGAAGTTAAGGATTGGGTGCTGAATGTAAAAAAGCTTGGTAATCCTATGTTAACAATATGGTCAGAACTAGAAGTTAAAGATTGGGTACTGAATGTAAAAAAGCGTGGTAATCCTATGTTGACAATATGGTCAGAACTAGAAGTTAAAGATTGGGTACTGAATGTAAAAAAGCGTGGTAATCCTATGTTGACGATATGGTCAGAACTAGAAGTTAAAGATTGGGTACTGAATGTAAAAACGTGGTAATACTATGTTGACAATATGGTCAGAACTAGAAGTTAAGGATTGGGTGCTGAATGTAAAAAAGCGTGGTAATCCTATGTTGACGAAAATGTGTGTGAATGAAACCAGGACAAAAAAAAAAAAAAGACTGATTTTGTTTTACGAACTCCAAGCTAGTTTTACAGATTCATGAAAGAAGGATTGGCCATGTTGATCTGCACATAGGTCACCCAGAGAATGCTAGATGAATATGAAATCAAGATCTTAAAATTTCACAAGTTTGTTATCAATACCAGGAAACAAACAAATTATGAGCCAAACCAATAAAACCCTGTAGATGCTTGGTACAAAACCTGACTTAAGACATCTGGGAATAAAAAATGTCATTATATAGGAATTCTGTGATGCTGTGTTGATAAGACAAAACTTGTGGTTTTAAACGAAAAATTTTGCCAAAGGACAAAATTCAGCAAGAAGTTGTGTTTACCAGGAAGGGTAGATGAATAAATACTATGAAGACAATTACTATGAAGACTTTGACTTCAATAAGTCTGGAAAAGAAAACCAGTTCCGTTTGGGAGACCAGTTTAATGCTCATAAACTCAAGACGACTAAGAAACAGAAAACACAAATTGCTGTCAGTCCAGAAAGTTTGACATCCCAACTACAATCATTGGATATATAGAGTAACAAACCATTCAAAACTTGAGGAAAGAAAGGAGTCAGTGGATAAAGGGCACACGTAGATTTACACCCACTGGCTGTATGAAAAACTAAATCAGACAATCATTAAGTCCTTCAAGAAATACGGTATCAGTAATGCAAGAAGATGACCTAATCAAGTGGAGTGACACCACTGTTTTCTGACAGTATCGATGCTGGTAGTGATTGTTGGAAAGATGACCAAAGTGGTCATTTTATTGGGTTCGAAGAAGAATGAAGAATTAAACTTGTTTTCCAATTATTCCTCAAACTGTTGTATTTCGAAACATTTCAGTATTAGAAATATCTACGTATTTTTATCAAGTGTTATTGTTTGGGTACTAAAAGTTGTTAATCAGAGATGTGGTTAGGTTTTGTTACTGTGAATCAGTTGTTATTCTACCTCAATTTCTTGTGTAAAAATACAACTTCCAATATTAGGGTGCGTCTTATAAACCACAAAATGCGACAGAGTAACCATGGCAACTCCTGAACTGATTCAAGAAGGTAATTTTACTAATTTAATCATTACAGTGGGAAACAACAGTATACACTTCACGTAACGTCAATAAAACCAGGAAATATCAAACACCAACAGTTAGAACATTTACCAATAGACCCCTCCCTCTTTCTGAAAAACTGCTTCAAAATATGAAAAACTTTCAGAGAAGAAAGCGGGTGTTTTGAATGAAAACAACAATATGCAAGTGAATATTTATAAAAGGGAAAAATCTATGAAAATATCCCCATTAAAATAATCCCTAAATATTGTAAGAAAATGTTTAGTTTATTTAATTATGGTTGAGTATCTGATTTCTAATCATTTTGATTTTGAGGTGTGAATACGTTAATATTTTATTCTAAATATAAAAGTAATATACCCAGCCATTAACACTTAAAATAACAAAGGAAAGTCATTACACAAGAATTGATGTTGATCTACCATTTCAAATAAATAAAGCAACATATTATTATTATTATTATTATTATTATTATGAGATAAAATAACTCATAAAAACATTAAATATTAGATATACGATTTACTATTTGTATTATAACGATAATTTTGATAATACTGTAAATGGTGTAAGTTTTGTATTTTTTTTTAATATTTTTCCCCGTTAGAGGGATTACACTTTCTATAAGCATTTATTTTTTTTTGCTCTGTTTCCTTTTCATGTATTAGCTTTATTTCCTTAATACTGGATTTCAGATTTAAGTCGAGTTGGTCCACTTCTTAAAGAATCAACTTAACATATTACGAACATTTAGTGGTAAATAATATGACGCTAAGTAATACTGGCCAACCCAAATCCAGATGAAAACATATATCATTACCCATTTCTTTCATTTTCGAACCAGAAACGATCTGCTTTTCGAATGTTCTGGAACTGCTCCATTATGATCTTAGCGAACAGTGGCCCTGGTCTTCCTGGTTCAGTCTCCAGCATGCCACCAACAAACAAGTCAAGCTTATCCACACTGCCGTATAATTTGTCAAGCTCCTGACTTAGCTGAAATAATTTTAAAAAGTATCCGACATTTTGTTTTTATTAAGTAGTCACGTGATGTTAGGTTAACCATTGAAAAACGTCGTGATATAGAAACGTTCATCCAATAATAATTGTAACGACAAACAATTATATTAATACTCAAGTTTTACTCGTTCTAAATGAGAACTGTTGATACAAGTTTGTCGTCTTTCAAAATTTGTTGCTCAAATTAGAGGGATTTACATATCTTGATAAAAGTTTAAAAAACAACTATATTTCAGATAAATACAAAATATATTTTCATTTAAACAAACGTTTCGCCTTTACGGCTTCATTAGGATTAATATTGTTTGATAATAGAATAATCGTTAAGTTATAAAAATTGTAATGTTATATTTCACGAGTCTATCGTTACGTGCGTTTAACAATGCATTATTATTGTTTCAGTATTGTTCTAATACTATAGTATAGTTATACGTAGCTATATAAAGACATGATATTACTTAAATTAGAGAAACACGTTTTACGATTAACTGGAAGCACACAAACAGAAATTAGAAGCTGCTAAGAAATAATAAAAATTAAGGATCCATACCTTACTATTAGTGTTAACAACATAATAAATGTGCGATACTCCAGAGTATGTAAGTGAACAGTGTTAAGTGCATGAAGGACAATGCGTTGTTTTATGAATGGTGTGGTTTAGTAACACGTACCGTCCATTGTCTGTTAATTGTTGGAGTTTTTCAGTTAATTAATATACCTTCTATGTACTATCTCTCTTTAATATATTTGTTTTTCTGTAAGATAGATATTTTAAATGGGTTTGGGTTTTCTGCGTATGGGTTTCCATCTTCATATTGAAAGTTTTCTGTTGAGGCAGTTTTACGTTGGTCATTTGTGTATATATGGCACTGATGTATGCTGAGATGCGCGTGCAAAAAGGTCTTTGGCTTCTCGTATATAGACGTCTTCACGTGGATTACAAATGATTTGTGAACACGTTTTTGATGCGACACATTTCTCCTGCTTGTTTTATCTAATGTAGCTGTAGTTTTTGATACTGTTTGTGAGAATGGATAGTGTATAACAAGTTCTTTCAGCGTTTTATCTGGTGTTTGTGTTATGCGTTTGTTATGTTGATTGCCAATTGGAATTGTTTATTTAATAGCTTCTCGAATCTTCGTTGTGATCGTGTTTATGCAAGGAGTGCTCATCACGGACGTTTTCGTCAATGTTTTCATCTTTTAAGGTCCGTTGCTGTTGTAATGTTTTTGTGATTTGAAAACATTGTTGACGTGATATTCGGGGTATCCATTTGGTAATAGTAGTGTTTTAAAATAATTTTGTGTTGTCTGTATGACACATAACGAAGTAGTAGTTTATATTTATTACATTTAGTTCTATTACGGTTTCCCTTTTAATTCGTTTTGAGAAATGTTGGTTTCTTACATTATTTGTAAGATATGAAGCTCCAAATCTGTCAGACTTGGATACTTAACGTTCTCAGACGCAACCCTAAAAATCTTTCTGCGTTGGGTACTTTTAGGGTGAACTTGACTGATGGGTGGAATATTACATCTGTGGTAGGGTTTCTTTTCCACGATTCCACAATTTGAAGTACATCATTGACGTATCTGAACAACACTTGTATTAAAACCTGTTTTTATTTGTACGTGTCAAAGGCTTTGGGTTTCCAGTGTTTGCATCAACAATATGGCAAGTTTCACTACTGCTTTATCAGTCATTGTTAATCATTTCTTTTGTTTGTAGAAAGTGTTACCAAACTTAAAAAATATTGTATAGAACAAAATTAAGCATTGTTAACTATGAAAAACATTGAAAAATACCTACCACAAATGTCAACATACATCACGAACTCTGTTAAACATGGATAAATTCACAGTATTACATACCAATATCCAGAGTGCTATTGCTTCCAACACCTTTCCCCGATAAATTTGTACATCTGATCTTTAGATAAAATCAAATTTAAGTAATAATAATTAATAAAATAGTGCTAAAAATAAACAGCCACCTACGTACTAGACTTAAAAAATATATAAATGGACATTGTCCTGAAAAGGTCCAGTCTAAAGTTGATATTACTACATGTTTATCATTCCATTCCAACAATGTAATGGAAGGAGGAAGAGGTCTGGTGTATACAAAATATATGTACCCAAGCACCAGAGAGAGAGAGAGAGAGAGAGAGAGTGTGTGATTAAGCATTGTATGGATGGTGTCTACTAATGAAGATGTGAAGTTAGTGATACTGTCTATATCTTCTTTCATGGGTATGGATCGTACAAGGCGATTACCTCTGAGGAAAGTAAAATTGAGTCAGCGCATACTGATATCTTTAGTATTGGTTAAGTGTGATAGAACCTTAAACATGGTTTAAACAGTTCATCTAGTAACTCTGGTTTCTGTTGTAGTCATACGCTGAACATTGTACATTTTCAAAGGTAAATTTGTTTATGGTCTTTAGGGACTATATATATAGTTCTATGGGAGGGTTTTCATTTCAGTTGTAATTTTTCCGGTGAAGCATTTCTTCGGATACCAGATTGCTAATATCCTAGCATAATGAGAGGCCTAAATGATTCTTCAATTCTCCCTCTAAAGCACAAGTGAGGCCTAAACTAATCAAGTGCAGTGTGAGTAACGAATCAAAGAGTAAACTTTTAATGCCATCTACGGAATTTGTTTCACTAAAATTTCGGTGCAAAATTAAAAATTCAAACAAATGTTTGTTTTAAGTTATATATATTCGTCGTTGTTAACACCTTTACATTTAACACCTTGCTAAGCCTTATTCACATTTAACACCTTGCTAAGCCTTATTCACATTTAACACCTGCTAAGCCTTATTACATTTAACACCTTGCTAAGCCTTATTTACATTTAACACCTTTGCTAACACCTTATTTACATTTAACACCTTGCTAAGCCTTATTTACATTTAACACCTTGCTAAGCCTTATTCACATTTAACACCTTGCTAAGCCTTATTTACATTTAACACCTTGCTAAGCCTTATTTACATTTAACACCTTGCTAAGCCTTATTCACATTTAACACCTTGCTAAGCCTTATTTACATTTAACACCTTGCTAAGCCTTATTTACATAGCTGCAAGTTTTTTGTTTTCATTTTATAACAAACAATATTTTATAGCTATTTATATAACTTTTAAAACAGATTAAATATATTAAGGTTCAATTGATGGCCGTCTTATAAAGACAGTTATTCTTTACACTGTGTACAGTTACTGCTACTAATCTGTTTTTTAAGAAACAAGTCTTACATTAGGTCGTTTCTTGAACACGTTAGGATTTATTTCGGTCCACGAGGATATAGGGGGAAGCTGGTAGACCATCCGAACGGTATTGTAGTCCGGGACTCCGCTGTCTCGACCACTCATGATGTCAATAGCTCCAAGATCACGACGGGTAAAGTGGAGAGGACCAAACAAGTTGTCTAGAACAGAAAATTTATCAAGTGTTCTATTCCCATTTCTAACGTATAACAAAGTTAGTTAGTGGATTCCATTAACCTATATACACAGTCTGCATGTTTACGTTAATTTGATATGACGAGAAATTCGAAACATAAGGCGGGTTATTAAACTTGAATAGAAACAGAATTATCACTAAACCCCTAAACAAACCACAGAATTCGTTATACAATTTATTGTCATTAGTAGCTGCAGAACAACTCAGGTCTGCTGGACACGATTAAAAAACAAACCACAGAATTCGTTATACAATTTATTGTCATTAGTAGCTGCAGAACAACTCAGGTCTACTGGACACGATTAAAAAACAAATTACAGGATTGCTGGACAGTGACTTAAAATGTCACTGAAAACAAAAAGTAGATTCAAGCCTAACAAATTCAGTGCTTGAATCCCAGTTGCAATCACTTTCAAATACCTTCATACAAACAATACAAATTATAGATTATTCTTAGAAATTAAAGTGATACAATTAGGCTTGTTTGAACAGCATTTATCCCCGTTTTCTAGAAATCAATTAACTTACTCTAGAATTGGCTACAAACTCATCTAATCAGTTTCAACTGCTACCTGATAACAAACTAACTTTCTCTGCATGCGCGAAAGAAAGTAGTACCAACACAAGATAACCAGTATTATATAACAGTGATAAAAGATGGTGTCAAACCAAAACAGCTGTCAGTTACGAGCCTGAATAAATAATACTGGTGTCCGTTGTTAGTTCCGGGTACTATTTTTAAAGTCGCAAAAAGAACAAGTCAGACCACGCCCCTTCTTTTCGGTGGCCTGAACACATTCTTACAAACGTGTATCGAAATTCCATTTCTAGTACTATGTGCCCGCTCTGCCACAAACCTACACTTCAGACTGGACAATTCCAATGACACAACGTTACGTTTGCGGACTTGCAACGTTAGAAACCAATATTTCGATGCCAGTGGTGGCCATAGTACTGTTAGCCCATTGTGTGAATTTATACTTAAATACAAACAAATCACCAGACTGGAAATAAGCAAATGAAGCTAATCTTTCACCGACTATAAATAAATAAATTTAGCGTAGTTTACACAGAAAACGTTTGTATATGACGTCATAACAGCGTAATAATCACCTCTGAGGTCAGAACAAAGAACTTCGTCTTCTCTTTCTCCAAGTTGCGAGGCTAATCCCATAAGAATCTCTTCTATTCCCGTTTCTGGGACAATGACCTAAAAACAGAAAAAAATCGTTGCATTTGGCATTCGAAGTTTAACTGTGATACTGGTCGTTCACTTGAATGTGTTTAATAGCACGAGAGTTAACAGACGTTAAAACAGTTTGCTTAGAAAAAAAACTATTTTCACTAAATGCACGAAGTTACTGTATTATACGAGGTCTGATCAAAACATTAAGACTTCTGTTACAGGTGCCAGTATAGAAGCAGCGAGCTTCGCTGAAGTGTGTACAAAGTACACAGTGATCAACTCCACCAATACGTCATTTCTCCAGACCTTATACCCGTGTTGTGAGAAACGTGTCCAAAGACAGACGAATCTCTTGCCACTGTCGTCATAAAAAATGGACATACAAGAACAACGTGTTTGTATCAAGTTGTGTGTGAAAAATGGTAAAGGAAGAACAGGAGTCCTCAAAATGTTCATTGCCTTTGGTGATTACTGCTTCAGTGGATAAAGATGACCCACGTTCTGGGCGATCGTTGACATCGTCGATTGATTTGATTGATTGATTGATTTAGTGTTTTATGGCACAAAGCAGCTAGGCTATCTGCGCCAAACATCCAGTAAAAAGGTAAAAATAAAGTAAATGTAGTAAAATACATAAAAGGAAATGAAGGTAAAACAAAACATCATTGAAAAACAGAAAAAGTATAAACCCAATGTTGACACCTAGTCTACAATGTTAAGAGAGAAACCAGAGTAAGAGAAGTTGTAAAGGACTTCCTGTAGCAGAATGGTAATGATCATAACCTGCCAGGAAGACTAACAGGTAAGTTCAAGAACCACCGTCAGTCACCTGTAGTTGGCCTTTCCAGTTCTGGGTTATGTTGTCATAACAGCCATTATCAAAAGGTAAAATAAGAAAAGTGTTAAAAGACATGCAGCAAAAGTGTAATAACAACTCGCCAGGACGACTAACGGGCAGTTCAAACAGCAGCGTTAGTCACCTGAAGTTGGCCTTTCCAGTCCTGGTGTCGAGTTATTTAATGTTCTGGCCATTGTTCAATGTCAAATTGAACTAGAGAGAATGAGACTCTGAAAAGGGAACCACAATTAAAAAGGTGCAATGAATAAATATAAAACACTTAAATGACATTAAAAAGATTAATGGCTGTTAAAAAAACTAAAAACGTTATCAAGGTGGACAGTGTCACCACCATCAATAACACTGTCTAATGTTATGGACAAACCCTGGGACAGAACATGTTTAAAATAGTGCCGTCGTTGAGAGTCGTAACGATGGCAGGAAAGTAAAATGTGGCTTACAGTGATTTGAGTGTTACACAAACTACACACTGGTGGATCAGTTCCAGATAAAAGAAAACGATGAGTTAAAAAACTGTGACCAATGTGTAGTCCAGTTAGAACAACTTCCTCCTTCCGAACCATACGGAAGATAGATGGCCAAAGTATAGGGTTTCATTTGAAAAAGCTTGTTGTCACGTTCCTCACTCCAAGTGGACTGTCAGCTGGCACGGAGCCAAGCCTTGAATACAGGACCATAGTCCATGTATGGAATAGGCACAATGGTGATAGTTCCAGAGCAGACAGATTTAGCTGCCGTGTCTGCAAGCTCGTTCCCGTGAATACCAACATGGCCTGGTATCCAGAAAAACTGGATAGAAGTAGATGTTAATGAGAAATGGGCCAGTCGGTTTTGAATATCAGTGAGAACAGGGTGTGAGCCAACGTGAAGTGATTCCAAGGCCAGTAGAGAACTAAGGGAGTCAGTATAAATAGTGCAGTCGGAGTACTGCTCAGCTTCAATATGGTCCAGGGCAAGAGATATGGCATACAGTTCAGCAGTGAACACAGAAGCTGTAGAGGGGATTCTGCGTGCAACCACCGAATCGTCGATTGATGAAACAGTCGCTAAGATGAAAGAAAAAAAACGTCGAAGTGATCAACGGTTGACTGTCCGAACTTGCTGATGAAGTGGACATTTCCTTTGGACCGTGTCAGTGGATTTCAACTGAAAAACTCTGCACGCGTCTTCATCAAAACAATGTGCCTTCACACAACTGCTGTGTCTTTTCAAGTGTTGTTAGAAAAAAAAAAAAACATTCCTCTGATAAGCGCACACATCCCGCATTATCACGATCTAACATTCCTCTGACAATCACACACCCTCCGCATTATCACGATCTAACATTCCTCTGACAATCACACACATCCCGCATTATCACGATCTAACGTTCCTCTGACAATCACACACACCCTCCGCATTATCACGATCTAACGTTCCTCTGACAATCACACACCCTCCGCATTATCACGATCTAACATTCCTCTGACAATCACACACACCCTCCGCATTATCACGATCTAACATTCCTCTGACAATCACACACATCCCGCATTATCACGATCTAACATTCCTCTGACAATCACACACACCCCGCATTATCACGATCTTGCCTCGTGCGATTTTTTTTTTCTGTTCTCAAAAATCATGTTAAAAGGAAAGATTTGATAATATTCCAACCATCCATAACAGTGTGAAAGCAGGACTCAGTCAACAGTTGAAGACTTCCAGCCTTGCTTCCGAGAATGACAGGAACTTTGGAACAAGTTAGTATGTAGGTGATAACATAACACTGATCCAAGTACGTTATTCTTTGGAATAAAAGTGAAATCGTACAACTTTTCATCCCACGTCGTACCCCATTCACAATCCTAAATTTCTTAGGACTAACGGAAAACACAAAACACACACACACATTCTGAAATTATTATTTATGTACAAATTACATTAAAGCTACTTCCAAAACATTCGCTTCTTTGAACAGCCCTAACAGTCAAATAGAACATTAAAAACCATTATCACTGAAATTTACTATTACACAACCAGAAATAGATGTCCAATTATGTCGTCACTCACCAACTGTTGCCAAACGACTATTGACCTGTGACGAATTAGTACTTTACTGCTATCACCTAAATTTTGTAAATATAACAAATTATATTAATAAATAACTGGAAACATTATGTATTTTTTACACTTCTATATAGCTTTAAAAAGATTTTTTTTTTTTTTGTCATGTGGCGAAAATGTTAAACATTGTCTCTCAGAACGGCTGGTATGGGTACTAACACTCACTAATAAAGTAGAGAACGTTTCGACCTTTCCAGGTCATCTCCAGATTAACAGAGATGGCCTAGGAAGGTCGAACCTTGTTGTTCCCTGCTTTATTAGTGACGTGTTATTACTCATACGAGCCATTCTGAGAGACATTTTTTATTTCAAGTGGGTTTCTCCTCATCGAGAAATTTGAAACATTTTCGCAACTTGAGATTATGAAAAACTGTTAGACATAACTACTTTACAAAGAGAAACAGATGTTACAGAAACATATCAAACGCTGCTACACGTCGAATGTTGTTACAAGACCTTATGACAACTTACGTCAGATTCCCACCAGGTGGAACACAACCTCAATGCTGGGTAACCCTTCTCCGTAGGCCTGTAGTTACACTGTCCGTCCCTGAAAATGTACACATAAAAGCTGATTTAACAATAAAAACAGGGTTAAGTTAAACCTAGTCAAGAATAACTACGTCCGGATTCAGCAAGTGTAAAAATGGTTTAACTCTTCGGTTTCCATAATAACAAAAACCAATCTTCGTGTACTAAGTACTAAAACTAATGAAAAGTTATTTTGAACAAATATTATGAAACCTAAATGTTTTGTACTTTAAATATTTTGGTAGAACTTCACAGATATTACCGGATCACAGCTGTTGTTCACAGAAATACCTCACTTGATAACAAATTTTAGTTCGTCATGTCGTTTAGACAAAGATATGGTTAGCCAACCAACTCATCTTACCTACGGTAGAGACCAAGAGGGATTAGAGAGTGACCAAACCGGAAAGCTGCACTATGGAAAACGTGGGATATTCCTGGATGAACGTCAAGGTTGTATCCTGTAACAGAGTTAAAAACTGGTGATATCGAGGAAACCCACTTGTAGAGAAATATATGTAAAAAACGAGCCGTTTTTACACACACATAGTTAGAAACTATGGTTTACAAAACATATATTGTTGAATATTCTGTGCCAATTTAAGAATGTGGTGTGGGAATATTACCACGTAGTATTTTTTGAGTTTCACCACTAGAGGGCTAACTCCACTAAGCATCACTAGTTTAAAGTAATAAACCAAAATATGAAGGCCCACCCACTGCACCTGTTGGGTTACTCTTTACTAGATAAAAGTGGAAACGGTCGTTCATTATGTCTCCCCCCCACAAAAAAAATTTTTGAAAGAACGGGTATCTCAGGTGTTGGCATTCGATTTCGCAAGTCCAGAGCTCCTAAACACCAGACTCATCTGCTAGTACTTCTTGTTGAGAGCCCCTAACGTGTTACTATTTCTAGCATGAATGGACCAAGGATGTTACATGCCGTTCCATTAAATAGTTACATTATCTTTAACCTTCATAAGTGCAAAATAAGAATACAGACTCCATGTGGAATACAGATACTTGTAACGTCTTGAGCCAGCTACACGTCTTTTCCACTTAAGTGACAAAACTCTACACGTACTTGATACACAAACCACTACAATTTTTTTTTTTTTTAGGAGATCCAATAAGCGAGCGCTTCATCTGATCTGAATCTTGGAAGTATGAAGTGTACTTTAGTCACTGGTGGTACACGTGAAGTGACTTTGTAGTAGGTCACTTGATCAAACTGAAGAATGACCACAATCCTCTTAATTATGACTACACTATATCATGATACAATTTAACCTTTTCTGTTTAATTTAGTAAAGACATGGAAACTAAGTATTGTCGCCCCCTATCCAATTAAGCACAGTTACGTTTTCCGATTTAAACATTTTACTTGTCAAATAACTGAATAAACAAGTGATTCCAACCTCAATGGTTTAAAGTTGCCAAATATCCAATAAAATCAATATTATACTGATTCAATTTTCCATTTAAAACGTCACGTTTTCTTCGGTTTCCAAAATATTAAAAGACAAAACATTTTTATCTCAATTAGTACCATTTCTGCTACCAAAAACAAACATTCTTTCACAATATGATAACTGACTGTTCATAAAAAAAATACCTAAGAGCATTAAATATAAACAAACAACATCATACTTAACCCTAATCCACACCCGCCATGCAGAGTCGTAACGAACCGCATTATACTTAACCCTAATCTACACTAGTGTTGAAGTCATACGAACAAATCACTCACCCGTGTACTCGGCCACGTCTTCACCCAGTAGTGCTGGTAGAAATTCATACATAATGATGTTCTGCAAACAGAACCAAAAGATTTTTTGTTCACACACAGCAGGAAACATCTTCAGCAAAAAAGTTTATATTAACAAAACAAACAAAAAATAGCAATACTAATCTACTCGCTTCCAGTTTCGTTCGTATCGGCAAGTGTCTTCATCGCAGAAAATGAGTTAGCACCATTACAAATACGGTGCCACGAAACTGCGTTTTCTCAAAACCGATGAAATGTGTTTACACGGTGTGAACCTTGTTGAAACGAGGAAGTGTCTGTCCCGACAGTGTTAAAAATTGACAACTTTACATACAATCCCAGTTGTTTGTCATGTTTGTATTAGTTCAAGTCGTATTTACTTGACGTCAAACTAATTATTTCACACAGATGTAACTAAAAACAAGAAACATTTAAGCAATTTGGTAGAAAATTAGAGAGTTTAAGATTTTGTTTCTTTAGTGGGGTTGTTGTTAGATCCTATAGCAAAATCATGAGTAGTTAAGTGCATAAATAATTTATACTAATATCGTTTTAAAAGAATGTTGTAAACCTTATTAGTAAAGTTAACCGATATATTCTCGTGGATTCTTCACTCAACTTAAGGTAATTAAATCAACGTCAAAAAAAAGTCCTAAAGTGTTATTCCTTCAGACGACTCTGTCGTAACAGTTCCTATCATGTCGTCTTGAAATGTTCGATTTTGTCCAAATAAACTTTCCACTTAACACTAACAGAACATTCCGACAAGCTCCATCTGATTCTTCCCCTTGAACTGATTCCGACTCTAGATTCCACATGTAGTGTGTGACGGATCTACTACAGTAAAACCCATCTAAGGCGGAAACCCCTACACACCAGAAGTATCAAAATTTTGCAGCGTTATCTTAAAAATTTCTCTTATGAAAGGCCCTCTATATGTTGGAACCTGCGTAACGCAGAAGGAAAACTATCTTTCACCCACCTCACATATCAACAAGTAGGATTAGAACCTGAGTAAGGCAGGAAAAATGTTTTTGAATAATTTGTTTAAATATTAATAAATTCTCAGACATTTTGTTACGGTAAGTATTGGTTAAATATATTCTGTTCCTATTTCTACCGTCATTATTCCAGAGGTCGCTGTTTGAAAGACTATTTACTGTACTTGTGGTCGCATTTGCTAATGGAAAACTAGAGAAACCATGAGTTATGGGTAAAAGTGAAAATCAACGCTGTTTCAAAAATTTAAGAATCAACTTCCTGTGGAATGGAAAGTGAATAATAAAGCGTGGATGACAAGTGTTATATTCGAGGAATTTTTGAACAAATTAAACAAAAGAATGGAACAAGAAAATAGGAATATTCTACTTTTCCCAGATAATGTAACTTGTCACCCAAAAGTTTAACATTCAAATGTTCCTTTAGTCTTTCTACCTCCATGTACATCAGTTCTACAGCCACTAGATAATGGAATTATACAATGTATAAAATTGAAATACAGAAAACTGATGCTTCAGTATATTATTGTAAACGTGGATGACTGTAAGAGAGCATCTGAAATGACAATGACAATTTACGTGTTAGATACAATTGCATTTTTAAGTTATTTAATAAAATACATAATAAGGTGCTTTCAAAACTGTGGATTTATTCTTGATAATGATGGAGATTGTTTAGAAGTTGTTTGTTATGATGATTCTAGTGAAATCCAAACTCTGATTGAGAAGATTGATGCAGATGATTCTGTGAACGTTGACAAGAATGTTTTAACAGAAACTGATCAAACTGATTTAAAATCTATAATAGAATCTCAAGATGGTAACAGTGTGAGAGATTCAGAAGATGAACAAAATGGAAAAGATAGTGAGGAAATAGAAATTCCTACTTCATCACTAGTGTTAAGTTATATTAATACTATCAAATTGTATGGAAAATGAAGTGGAAAATGAACTTCATGAAAAGGCCGTAGAACTGGTGTTCTCTTTTAACCACATAAGAAAGTCCATTAAAAAATGAAACAGCTGAAACTGGACACTTTCTTAAAATGAATTTTATTAAGAGTGTGTGTACTTTTGTATACTTATGTATATTTTGAATGTCTATTTTTGTTCTTATTCTAATAAATATAGCAGAAACAGTATAGCTTCATCCATAAACGACTTACTTCCCTTGAGTCAAGCAAGTGTAACGTTTCGCTCACAAATATATATAATTAAGGAAATGCATGTTCACCTGATTAAGCCAGAAAACCTGCTTAAGCCGGAAATTTTACTCGGTCCCGTGCGATTCCGCCTTAGACAGGTTTCACTGTATTACATAATTTTAATATCCGTTTGTTTCAGTTCTAGAAAAGCATGTAAGTTATACTATTAAATCTGTATTGCGAAGCGAACATTACAAACTATTTACTTCAGTGGATTAACTTCGAATGTTAGTATTATTACAAATACATTACATTACTTCAGCGGTGAAGAACTCGACTTGTGATTGACGTGGAATCGGCGAAGAGCTAGTTTGATAGCTTCCCCGTTAAGTGAATTGTGCCTACATTAACTGGAAATTGATTCGGTCAGTGTAAGTACCCTTTAGGATATCAAAGAAGTTCCGGATCAGATAGAAGACTCGGTATTGTTTGTAAATTTTATTGTGAACAAATCATTTATAATAGCCGTTGTTATAAATTATTTGTATATTGTTTGTATATTAAAATATATTTGTATTAATAAAGAAAACAGTATCAATGTTGTTAGCAAATATCAAATTTGATATATATGACATTCAATTAACTGAAATTTAAATTAGATTTTAACTCCGTATCAGGTTATTAGAAATCGTAATATGTAACACAACTAGTTATACTGGCTGAATATGTCACAAGGTGACGTGTGCTGGCAACAACTAACTAAACTTAATAAAATTTGCTTCAATCTTATTAAAAACGTGGGACAAATACTACTAAATATGTCACCTGTTTGTGAAGCAACTTCTTACAAGAGTAAAACGGGTATTTATATAGTACTTACTTGTAAAGAAGCAATTACCCATTGTCTGGCTCTGTGGAAAACATCTTCGTCGGGCCACTCTGGATGTTCTTCCTGGATTCTGGAAGCCAGGACGTTATGCCAGCGGAAGAAAAGAATCCCAAAAGTCAAGAGAGCTGGATTCTGGTTGGTTTGAGCATTTCCAAGAACTGAGGAATAGTTAAAGTTAGGGATTTTGTATACCGTGAGTAATTTACCCGTTAAATAACTACACGAGTCTCGATTTAAAAATAAAGAAACTGTTGGATAAATTAGGGTAATTTTGCAGTTTGCATAACCGTTATACTAATACTCTAACAGACATAAATGTTACAACTTAAACTCTTACAAGTTACTTTTATTTAGTCTTAAATTCGAGTATTAATTTTACATTCTGAATAATCGAAAGAATTTCGTAATGTGAAGAAAATATGAACTGAATGCAGTGCAAGGTTTTTTCAAAACATTACTTTTGCGTAGCTTGTTTAGTTTATAACCAACATACGATAGGCTTAACTTTGAGAGTTCAGTAGATATCCTCTAAGTATTAGCTAATAGATATCTATAGAAAAAAATTTATTAAAATTTGTTAAAGTGAAGAATTTTACTTGTTTTTATAACTTTCGGAATTAGCTCCAAGCTTCCGCTTCTTGTGACAAAAAGTTTGGGTATCAATACTTCAGTTATTAAAAATGGATTAAAAGTAATTAAAACTAACTAAAAGGTACACGTTTCTGCTGTTGAACTAAATAACACTTCTAAACTGTTGAAAAATGAAAAGAGCTCTATTGACTTTCTGCATGGTAAAATTCAAGAGTTTGACGAATCAAGTTGTGATATAAAATTAATAAATGCAACAACAAAAAGTCGTTGACATTACATCCCACGCATATATACAAACTGATCGCGGGTAATAAACAAGTTTTGGATGAGAAATGAACCAATGCCATTCTTTCCTTGATTCGTTAAAATAACTTCCGAGTACAGACTACATGATTCATAAAATTAATCGAGATTGTTCAGGAATAAGGCATGTTAGTTTAAGGTCAAATTAAAATAGCAGCGTCCTAGTACCAGGAAGCTTATTTTATAAGTCAAGCAGCAACAATTAAAGCAATAGCTCTAGTTTCAACAAGTAGAGTGCGCCCTGAGTAAATCCGATAATTGTGTTCCACTTGCTGAAACTCCAAGAAAGCAACTTGAGGAAGAAGTTTCGTACTTCGTTTGATAGAAGTTTGATTATTGTAATAAAGAAGCATTTTCTTTGTTCTTTAATTTCAGTTAACTTGTAAAACGTAGACTGTTTACTAAACTCCCTAAACACGATCTGCCATGTTTGAAGGGGTGCGTTTCCTATACACAAGTTATTAGGCCTAGAATTACCGTTGATGTTCAGAATCAATTGACTGTTTAAACAATTTATTTATGCAACAGATTCTTTGTCAGTCCATGCCTTTATTGGTTACGTTTCCTAATAACGAATTTTATTCAGAAGAGTTAATATTACAATATATCTGCACGACAAAACCTAAAGTTTTTTTAACGTGACGTAATATGTAACCCTGTCGGTGGTGAGGTTATAAAAACAAATCTGTAATTTGAGGTTCATATGAGGCCAAACAAATAGGTTTTGAATATTACTATCTCGTGCTGGTATGATTTTCAAACGAATTAAATTGGGGTTGGACAATAACGTTTTTACCAATACGTGTGGAAAGGAAATAAATGAATCATTACAGCTGTAAGTTTCGTTGGAAGACAAATACGTTAGGCCTAACAATGGTAATTAAAAACACCTTAAGCTCAAAAACGTTAAAAATCTCGTTGGTTGACAGACTAGAATAGATCCAGATTAAATTCAGCATTCCACTGATCCAGGAAATAATTTAGGTTGCATCATTTTGCTCACAGCGCTTTGCCCTCCGTTAAAATTTAGATTTTTCAAAAGTTTCACTCAAATTTCTAAGACTTGTTATTCAAGAATCGTATTCTAATCTAGATCTTTGAAGTATCTATACACAAAAACAACCAACTCACTATTATTTCTAATTCCAATCTAGACTAGTACTAAAGAAAAGTTAATTGCATGTAGAACGGCAACTATATAACTTAATTTAATACGAATAAAACTGTTAAGACCAACTATCATGGTTCTCTTTTTCTACCGTTAATGGATAGAATATAGATTGCTTGTCCAGTTTCAAGCGAAGATGATCGAGGACTAAGATTTAAGTCTGATTGAATAGAGGGGGAAGGTTACAAGTTAACATCATCCACCGCTACTTCTTGAGCCACACATTATTACCCAAAATTAGGATTAACTGCCGCTTTAATACCCGAAAAGGTGAGAGGGCGGTATGTGTGGTGACGGGATTCGAACCAGAAACCTTGTATAGCATACACAACAGATTTACTGTTAAACGTTTATTTTAATGTCTAAGTTTATTACTTTATAGTTTTCTGTTTTGCATGCGATGTATATTCCTGACTACGCGTTGCGCAAGTCCCGCCTGTTCTCGAAACTTGAATAGATTTCTTGCAAGAAGCAACAATATTTGTTTACGAAAACGCGCGAGAATATTGTTGCAATCGAACTTTGGAGACATTTCTAGTGACTCGCGTGATTTGTGTAAAAGAAACGCGCCGAAGATAGAATATTATTGGACAACTACAGTCAGTATACTATAGACCTAAAAAGCTATAATTGTGATTTATGTCTATTAATTGGAAAGTTAAATAATTTGACAGGAACATTATAGATTTCAAATATTGTTACAAGCAGTTCAACTGCAGTGAATTAATGCGGGCGTTATTACTTCTACAATGGCACTAAATATCTTTCTCGTTAAGACATGAGTTTTAACCTGTGTGAAGCCAACAGAATTAGTTGGCTTTAAGCTAGGGGCAACCATATCAACTGAATTTGCCCGTCGTGGACTTGGGTCGTAGATTTGCTCGGCGATAAAATATTCAGTTCTAGACCAGATACAAGACTCGATATTGTTTGTAAAATTGTTGTATGTGAACAATCATTTTTAATGACTATTTATAACAGTTATTATAAATTATATTGTTTTATGTTTATATATTAAAATATATGTTAAGGAAATTGTGTATCAACCTTTTGGTAAATAAATTCATTAGATAAACATTTAATTAACTACTAAGCTCAAATTCAAGTTGAAGGTTGAGATAGTAATACGTAACGTAGTAACATAATTTAACGGAAACTTATCTGAAATAAAAATTATAACATCTATTTATAATTTTCGTTAATATTGTGAACTCCCACGTGCGCTAGTGCCTTAGTCCGATTAATTTAAGTTGCTCATTCAAATTAACCTTCTGGTGACATCACAACCATAACATTAACATTTTACACACGGAACAATCTCTCCGGGTTTTGTGTTCCGAAATATGTTGGTGGAGGAAAGTCCAACAGTGGCGCCCTCTCAGTGTTTTTTGGCGGATAGTTTCCATCCTTGCTTTGACGAAACGTTCCATTTTTGAAAGATCGCATGGAATTCACCCAAGCTATACTGGTGCTATAGACAAAACTTCCGTCAATCCAGCTTGTTACCATATTCACCTAAAACAAGAAATATTTCCGTTTAAAAAAAGCGAAACGACTGTTGTGAAATATAACAAGAAGCTAGGCCTAAAACAAATATCACGTGTGAAACAGGTAATTTAGACTGCAGTACAAGGTAAATGTAAGATACATCAAACTAGGAGAGATAAGTTAAAGTCCATGGTTATACACAGTCTACTAGATTTGATCTTTACATAGGACCTCATGCGTCAAATAAAACTAATTTAAGCACCAAGAGCAAATACCAACTGAAACCCACAGCGCCCTCATCTATAGCAGTGGTGCACAAACTTTTTGAGTCAGGGGCCACAAACAGACTTCTCGTAACCGTTGGGGGACACAAAAAAGTGAAGATTAAAATCGTCCCACAGTTGTTTCACACAAAATGGACATCACATTTAAGAACACACAAATAACGATTACATCAAAGAGTTTGCACATTATTCTAAGAAATGTTATGATACGTCAACTGTCACAAAGTCAGTGCGATGGATAGTGCTGCATGTCATCTACGAGCTTAGAAATGTCCGACTTGATGATTGACGTTGAAAGACGCAAGACTGCTTACAGATGATTATCAGTCAGCTGATTGCGAGTGATATGTTTATTCAGTTTCATATGCGAGAAAGCCTGTTCGCAGCAGTACGTGCTGCCAAACACGCTGGTGTGGACAAGTGCGTTCTCTTTCAGATTAGCAAATGTATCAGGCAACGTTTTGTAGAAGTCAAGCAAACTGTTTTCTCGGTAAATAGCACGCAGTTCATCAGATGCCTGAAGATCAGTAAGTTTGAGCTGATATTCTGCTGACAAGTCATCCACCGACATGGATCAGCAAAAAGTTTCATCAACAATTTGCATTGGTCAAAGTCATGAAACTCTGAGTTGAAGGATTGAATCAAGGTATCTAGCTTCCCAACATAAACTTGTGTGTCAATGTCCTGATTCTTCTGTAGCTGTGACTGAAAAGTGGGAAAGTGCACGAAGTTGTCTGATGCTGCTTGCTGCCGGAACAACTGAAACTTTGTCCTGAAAGCTGAGACGTGATTTGCAAGCTGACAGACAAGCTGTTTTTTGTCTTGCAACTTCAAATCATTCAAGTGTTGTGTCATGTCGACCAGAAAGGTCAAATCAGCTTGCCATGCTGGATCAGTCATGGAAATCACTTCTTTGTCTTTGTTCTTGCTTTTGAGGAATTCTGTCACCTCATCAATCAACTCCCAGAATCTTCTGAGCATCTTCCCTCGACTCAGCCAGCGTACTTCAGTGATACAGTCTGAATCAATTTCTTCAGGAAGACTTCGAAACTGACGGTGATTGAGCCCTCCTGATTTGATGAAATTAATGGTTTTCGTCACTAATGCCATCAATGCCTGAAAACCAAGTTCTTTACTGCACAGGTTCTGTTGGTGAATAATACAGTGCAACTTCACCAGCTGTCTGTTCTGCTTTCCTCGATGCTTCATCCACATTGCTACCAGCCCGCTACCTTCTCCTGTCATGGCTGGTGCTCCATCACTTGTCACACTTACCAGTTTCGTGAAATCCAATGAAACTACTACACAGTCGTACTATCTCTTCGAATAGAGCAGACCAAGTTGTCTGATCCTTCATGGAACCCATGCCGATTAGTTCCTCTGTGATATCAAACGATGACGACACACCACGAACAAAAACTAGTAGCTGTGTTGTTGAACTGATGTCAGTCGACTCGTCTGCTGCCAGAGAGAAGTAGACAAAGTTGGCTGCTTTATTTGTAAGCTGCCTTGTCACGTCTACCGAGAGGTGTGAAATTATTCGTTGAACTGTCATACGATTCAAATCCACCGTCTGTAACTTGCGAACTGCTTCCGGACACAACTTTTCCGATGCAGTAATTATACATTGCTTGACAAAATGACCATCAGTGAACGGGCGGCCAGATTTCGCTATCATCAACGAAATATCGTTACTGACCTCACATGCTGCACCTAAATCTGCTCATTGCTTTGAAAAACGTTCTGCTGGTGATTCAGCGACCGCCACAGAGATTCAAATCGAGCTGTTCGTTCATCACCGACAACGTTGTGGAAATCTTTATGCTTCGACTCATAATGACGATTTATATTGGATACATTCGCCACTGCTACTGTCGAATGACACAGCAGACAAATCACGTTCTTCTGTTATTGAACAAAACAGTGTTGCGCAGTTCAATCATCACGAAACTGCCGGTTTTCGTCGTCAACTTTTCTTTTACGATTAGCTGCCATTTTGGTCACGAAATAATATCAAAATAAGGCTCGTAAGTAAATCTAAGAACAATTGGAACGCGTGAGATTTCGTAATTACGGAAATATTACGTCATTGCGCCAATGATTAAATGCCTATACATTAACGAGATTTTCTTATTAAATT
The DNA here is from genome assembly GCF_004210375.1 of Tachypleus tridentatus. Classification (NCBI taxonomy): domain Eukaryota; kingdom Metazoa; phylum Arthropoda; class Merostomata; order Xiphosura; family Limulidae; genus Tachypleus; species Tachypleus tridentatus. Next base: position 120,919,561 of record NC_134836.1, on the reverse strand, counting down.
TTCTTTATTGCTCGACACAACTATGGAACCATCCAGTTTCTAATCTGATGCATATTCTTCTATAGCGCTTAATCTTCGCGTAGGCGCGAACTCTCCATGTTTGACTTTCCCGTTGGACGTCGCGGGCCGGACTTTGTGCACCACTGATCTAAAGCTAAGATTCGTTGTCTGCGGATAGTACTTAGATGGCTAATATAACCAGAATAAAATATAATATGGATAATATTAATATTTCGGCTACTGTAATGAACCCGAACCTTAACCTTTTCTGTACTGATCTACTGAAGGTGTTAGCGAAACCGTAATGAACCCGAACCTTAACGTATGATTTTACAATCAGCTGTTATTGCAATGTCTGTAATAAAATGTACATAAGATATACAAAGTAACAACAAAAACCTCGAACGTATTAACTCTAACACAACTAATACTGCAGTGTGTATTCGTTCACCCATTTATAGAGCAAGGTATAATAGCCTGTCGTTACATAGGTAGCGTGACAAGTTTACGGGCTACTCTCATTGTGGTAATTTGTTATATTCGGGAATCTTTCACAAGGTGGTGTACGTATCTACAGATTGCTAGTTCCACAAACGTAAACTGACTTACAGTAAATGGATCTTAAATGTTCTGCTGAGAAGAAAGATGGTCGTCTTCAAAACATTTCTCAAGAGATTCCTGTCACAAAAACTGTGTTGTGCCTATCGCAGATATTGAAACAAAATGTTTAGCGTTGAAAGCCCTCAAATGTACCGTTCAGCCACCAGAGGGTTCCAAACTTAAAATGTAACTTAAGCACTGAATATAAACGATATCGAGTGACAAACCCTTCACGCCACCTAGTGGTGAAGTCGAATAATATCACGGAAAAAAATATATCAACTTTAGTTAGTTTTCAACAGGTTTATCTACACTGTCTTTTTTATCTCCTGCAGGAGAGGTACTGCTTAGTAGAGGTGTAATGTTCAACCTATGATAACAGGAGTAACTAACTCCAAGATAATGTTGGTTTTAGCAAGTGGACTCGAGACGGGTGGTACAAGTCTTTCTTCAATTACCCTATTTCCTAGTTAAATGTAAAAAGTAGAGAAGCTATTTCTGTAGATATCTGACCAGTAATTAACGAATCCAAGAAACGTAAATGGGTTTGTGCCTCCTAAATGAGACAAAATTGTTAGATGATTACGTAAAGTTTAAGAGTTGACCTTAACTTAGTGCTGAATAGTTTCAGTGAAAATGGTTAGGAAAGTACTTCAAGCTCATAGAAAATGCAATAGAACAAATATTTCCAAATATCAGACACACACTTACTTGTTCCCTTGGGCTATTCGGTGACTGTCCAGTCTTGGTATCATAACGTGCTCGGTAATAAGGCATGTATTTTTTTCCTTGGCAGTCCTTGTCAAACGTGGCATCACATGTGTCGATTTCAATTTTGTGTAACTCTATTGGACACCCTGGTTCGCTGGCCATCAAAGTCTCCAAAAACACAACCTGACCTGGGTTTAAGTTCAGTTTTTAGCATTTAACGTAAACGAAATTGCAAAACTTGTGTTATAATAACGATGTCACATTATTGGTTCCACCAACTGTAATGTTTTTTTTTCGTTTTTGTTGTTTAAGTAAATTAATGGATAATGATGTCAGTCGAAGTTACTTTTTTGTAAAACATTATATAAAATCAATACCTTTGACTTTCTTCAAAGTACATGAACTGAAAATCCACGCAAGAAAATTATGTTTAATATTGAGTTTACCTCGAATTTAATACACGTGGCTTGATTCGCCTAAAAGGTAGAAGTTTGTACGGACGTGTAGTGTTGCACGTGCGAAACGTCATTTGCTAATCACGAGAAACCTTTTTGCCTCATTCACGACAAATTCTACAAAATTCGTAAATCCAGATAAATATTTATTTTAACTTCTCATCTATGTGTATTTATACTCTATGATAAATACTTCACTCTGTACAATCTAACTTCAGATACATTAATCCATTCGCTGACGCAAATGGAATAACCAGTTAAAGAATACTAGAAAAATTTCATTTCCGATCAAATTACTATTATTCTAATAATAAACATTTAAATCTCAGACAGTTTTGCTGTGGTATTAATTCTTTCCAGGGACATTTGAAGAATACAAGTCATTCCAGAAATTCTACTTGTTTTTATTATAATTGAAGTCTGAAAATATTAATATATTATCACGCTCGGTGTACTCGTCAAACTTGCTAATAATAAATCGTGTTGCAGGTGCTAAAAGGCTGCGCAGTTAACGATAACTTCGAACAGGATCTCGAATTCGTCTGCATCGGTTTGTGAAGTTTAGCCTAAAAGTTGGAAAGAGATACCGTTTCAAATCTTGTAAGGTATCAGAGCGGGTAATCATACTTAAGTGGCGCCCCCAGTAATTCACAAAACATACATGAGCACGTGCTCTGCTTGTTCCGTGACGCATTGGTAATTATCTGACGTCAGCTATACCGAAAAGTTTATTATTCCAATCGTAGTAAGAGTTTTTACAATAATCTTCATTCCAAGTCACCATTTTATAGATTTTTAAAAGTTCGCAAGTTAAACTTCCCTTTTTAAAAAAGGTTATTAATAAATAGTGCGACTCGTTTAAAAGACAATCTTCAAAAAGATGTCTTTACAAACCATATTTACAAGTCACGTTTATGATATTTAGACTTCATATTATTCCGTCAGAGGGAGCAACAACCGACATAACAAAATAAGCTCCAATTTCAAACTGAAAATAAGAGGAGGGGCGATATTTTTTTACGCATGTAGGCTTAGAAATCAATCATCCCTGGGTTCAACTGAAACAGTCTTTTAATTTGAACTGCTGACCAGAGGAAAGACCAGTGTTAGATGTTAATTTCGGGAGGGGGGTTATTTTATATTTAATTAAAAGTGTTAATAGGTGCAAATTTGTTACACAAGGAGATTTGGTCAGAGGTTCTCATCCAGGAGGTTTAATCCTGAAATGACACTGATCACCATTAGAGCACATATGACCTCTAAAGAAATGAGCACACCTTCAAATATGTTCAAAGTAACTGGTAAAATGAGAGCAGATTTAGGGAGACATTTTTCCAAAGGAGTGAGTGAGTGTCTCTTACAGTAGAGTCACATAAGGCTATCTGCCGAGTCTACCGAGTGGTTTCCAAAGGAGCAGAGATTAACGAAACGCTACACAATATCGGTAACTTGATGTTAGAAGAGATCTGAGGTTTAAAAAAGTTAACCATTAGGATATGAATACGGTAACCTTCAAGTCGTGTTGTTCAAAATGAAAACGTATAAACTTTGTACGCTCACTTTCTCAAGCATGCGTATTAAGATTTTATATTAATCTTACCGAAAAAAGCAAATAAAGCTGTCAAGTTCCGCTCTGATGGTAGTCCATCATCACCCCTAAACACCACCTGGCTGACTGTTCGAGAACTAGGCCTGCCTTTGTCGGCAAGCTTATAAACACCGTCTAAATAGGAAGGAGGTGTTTTCCGGATAAGTTGACTTTCTGTAAAGATTTAAATACAAAATATTACAAAGTTTTATTATCGATTAAGTGTATTCTTCTGTTGCAAGTGTTTTAGTTAAGTCATGAACTGGTAGAAGCTGGTGTAATTAAATAAAAGATAAAGGTAAATATGAAAGCTTGGAAAAAGTTGAACAGAGGAGGAAGCATTGTGATCAGATTTATACATAATGCGATTTTTTTGTAAAAAGTTTACAAAATAAGAGAATGAGTCAAACATTACATATCGGAGATCTCGCTAGTACGTGTGGATGACACGTACACCCATATTATAGTAGTACAAAATGCATCTTGGTTTTCTTATCTAAAGGCCATTCAAAGTGAGATATGAAGAAATATTTGGCACAGCGCTCTATTTCTGATGTATATGCCGCTTTTTAGATATCCATAGCGCCTAACGTCGAAAACCGGTAAATAGCTAAGAGATTTACTTTTGTTGATCTTACTTCAACAGGCCTAGTCTATACCTCGTTATAACAGCAAATATCATTGTATTGTATGTGAAAACAGTTTACGATCTCTGAAGACACCTATTGTATTGTTATTCCATGGAAAACTTTAGAGCATACTAATCTAGTAATGACGTACTTCATCTTACAAACATGTAAAAATGTATTACGGAAAAAGAAATTATCACTGAATAAAAATAAAACCAAAAAGGCTATGCAGGGTTGGTTACTGAACTTGAATAAAGAAACCAAACCTGATAGGGTTGGAAGTAAACATATCACTTGATGTGTAATAATAATAATAATAATAATAATAAGTAGCTTTCGTTCAGTAGAATGCACACCAGTTTATCAAGATATTAGTTTGCATGTAACAGTGCATCTTTAATTAATATCGTTAGTATAATCACGAGCTAACGACTCACGTGAAGACCACAGTAACCCCAGTTTCAAACTCAAATTTTGTTGGGTAAGCGACTGAGACGTGTCGTTCCTATCAAGTACGTTTCTTTGACTTGTTTCTCTGAAACCGACATCCTTTCTGACAAGTAAACACGAAATAGTTGCGTACATGAGGGCAACAGTTTTCATTTCTCGGGTCCATGGAAATTGATTTACTTGTAAAGGAAATATACAGGTGCCAATCGATACCTGTAGTGACGTTGAAATGAAATTGCCGTCAGAAACCGGGGAAATTAACCATACATACCCGAGAACAGGAAAAGTAAATCACACACCCACGCACACCCCAGAACTCTACATCGAGATTTGGAAAGTAAATCACACACCCACGCACACCCCAGAACTTCAGCTTGTGTTTATTCATTGCCATGTCCAAGAAAAGGTTGATTTGTGTTTGGTTGTGTTTTTTGGGGGGGGGAGATTAAGGTTATTCATTTCCATTTTAAGGCCCGTATACATGTAGACATGTGGGAAACACCCGGCAGGCAACGCACAGGCCTTTCCACGTTCAGTCTGAGCATCAAGGTAGAACTGAAACTTCGGTTTCGTAACATTTCTTACATACTCCATACAAATACACTAAATGTTGGGTTAGCAGTAGCTGTCCACGTTATTTAATGTGCGTTTTGGTTCTATATGAAGGGATGAGCGAACAGATGTTTGTTTTTACCTTATCAAGAATTACGGACGAAAACCTCACCTACTGAACCCCATTCTGGATGAGCTAAGTTGTTGAACCACCCGTCATATCTTTGTCTTTCACTGTAGACACGTTTTGTAGACTTTCCAGGTTCTGTTGGGATATTAAAAAAAAAATTAAACTTCGATTCCCACTTCACCTCTGCAGTTTAAAACAAACTCAACTTTCTATACCAAAAACTACAAGTAAACATACTTAACAAATGATCTGTATAAGGTGATGGTGTTAATATTTATTGACAGTTAAGAACAGTCACACACTATTAAATACGTTAGTCCATTTACTCGACGAAGTGTGCGTGTTTATCTAATAGCAAAGCCACACCGAGCTACCTGCTGAGCCCACCGAGGGGAATCGAACCCCTGATTTTAGCGTTCTAAATCCGTAGACTTACCGCTGTACTAGCGGGAGTTATTCGACGAAGCTCCAGCCAGCTCCATGCAGTTTGTAACCAATAATTAAGTTCAACCAGATATAAAATAAACAACATCGGATTCATGTATGACAATAGGTTTGAAGATAATGAAAGATAAGAAAACCAGTCCTTCCGTTAACACCGACCCTGCTCGAAGTTTATTTGTATCAAGGTGTTAAGTTGGCATGCCCGATTCTTTATGTATCGTTACTCCAACTTGAGCGAAAATAATTATTTAGAAATTGTTCATTAAAAGATAGATTATTTGAAAATAACCCAAATCAAAAACGATTGCACTAAGTTGTGTTATGTATTAAAAATCAAACAGCACTTCTAAGTTGTCACCTTAAAAGTTAAACTTACACAGACTGATAAGTTATCTAAGCACAATCATTTACGTTATTGGGGAATATGTAAAACTTAGTTGTGTACAGCACAATTTTACCCTCTTGATGGTCCTTGAGAAGCTATGAGTGAAAAACCTACTTCCTTTAAAAACTAGGCATGGGTTATTCCTCTTTCTGTACTAGCTAAATTAGCCCATTAGCCCATTTTCTTTTTAAACTAATGATGATTAACTTGAATATGCAACTAATCTAACTGGTTTTATCGTGTTTTTGTTTTTCCCTCCAGTAGTAATTAGTTCTTGTGTAGTGTAAACCTCCTATCCTGGGGTTTACCCTTCTGTTACAAGGTTTATTCTTTATTGGTGTATTGCATTTAGTTGTCACGTGATTTGATCGTAACAAATATCTGATTATTTTCTTCGTTAATTAACCAAACCTTGTTAGAAATTAGTTATATCTTTACTTATTTCTATTAATCACTCGTACCTCAGCCACACGATAATTTTACAATAAACAGATGCAGGTTAAAACAACAGATTAAACTCGTAGCATTTTCTGACAGTGACAGTGAAAACACGAGTGTTCATGTTAAACTACACTAGTTTGGTTCTAACGACTATCGAACACTATAAACCAAGCTATTGACAACATTAATGTTGATTAACTACTTTACATACATCGAAGGGGAGGGCGGCCATTAAAAGACCTAAAACTGAATGTACGCCTTTTACTATACACGAGGAACTTAAGGGCATGAAGGTCAAGTTAGTAAACATGTTACGCTTTAGAATATTGAGAGGGGATCTTCCTGCTATATCGCATGACACGTACAACTTTAGTTTGTGATGACCATCTTGAACCAGGAGTTTTCGCGTCTTCTTTGTAAGGAAAGTGTCTAACCTGATACTGACCCTCTACTTTGACAAAGGTTATATAGTAAAATATTTGTTGCATATGGTTATACTTACTTTTTTCCTGTTTATGTGTCGTTCCTTTTCTGAAGCGAAGTCATAATCATTCCAAAAGACAAACTTTAAATTAGAACGAATTAATCTTTACTGAATACGTTTAATAGAACTAATAATTTATGACGGTAGCCTAAGGATTGTGTGATACCGCATTAGACTCCGATCTAAATTTAAACAATATGTCTTTAGTTGTGTCCCAACCAAGCTTAGTCTGGTTTGCCTCAGTGATAAGTGTTGGTCTTCTATTGTAAACTGGAAGCTGATCCGTCAAGTAAAAAACACATTAACATTAGCTGTTGTGTGAATAAAGATTTCACTTGGATCACTGATTTCTGGTGATTAAACCGTCGCAACGTTGCGAAATACATACACGCTCGAGATCTTTGAACCTCCAGTTATTTGTGGGCCCGAGTCATTTTCTATTTTATTTGCCTTCCTCCAGATATCACACGATGTTTTTTTTTACATTGTAGCACTATTGTGCATATTTTTAGCGCTACGTATAAAAGGAACATTTAAATGTAGTTACACAGTTCAAGAAGAGGAAATAAACCGAAGCTAGTGGTAATAAGTTATAGAAAAGTGAGCAGATTGGATCAAGAATTCCCCGTTAGATATCAAAATGGCGAAGTACCAAGTTATCCAATCCCGTCAAAAATAAGATTTCAAATAGTCCAATTACAAACAAGGCACAAAGCCGCGCAACTCCAAGTAGAAGAGCTAACGTTGCTCAAAATCTGAAATTTTCACAAATATTCAAGCCAATAAAAATCTGTTTTGCAGACCAACCAACAACTGTAAGATAAGCTATTTACAGAATGCGTTGTCACATTTTATAACGTTACCATAAACAAAATTGTTTAGTTTTGGTTGAAAATGTTACTTTTAATGTTGCAGTTTTGGAATTTATTAACTAATCTTGATACAATGTATTAAAAAAGTTCTGCCCTCTATAGAATCAGAAATTCTGTTCATTATTTAAAAACAAAAGTATGTTAAATACGACAGTAAGTTATCAGTATACAATGAATGTTTCAATTTAATGTTACTACTGCAAACTGTCACGTTTATTCAGTTTCGATCAATTAGAGAGAAAATTCTGCAAGTTTATTTGCGAGTTAAGACAAAAGTATTGCAGCTTCTGAAAGACCTCTTTTTGAGCTTAGGCCTACGACTTGTATCTTAAGACAAATAAGTATTGCAGCTTCTGAAAGACCTCTTTTTGAGCTTAGGCCTACGACTTGTGTCAAAGTTAACTTCAAGAATGGTTACAAAAGAAATTCGTCATCATTACGTCGACTGGACTTACAACACGTTATGAAAATCACTTTATTACAACTAAATGAGCATTCGAAGTATCGTAACTTAGTTTTATTATGGTTGTTTGATACATTTCTAGTTCAACTACATTAATATTATGGAACTCTATGTATTTGTGAAATATTGTTAATTTTGTGCTTCTGTGAATTCCAAAATATCGAAAAAGAACAGGCTGACGAATTGAATCTCGAAGTTTCACAGTTCTAATTTTAACCACTTTCGGACCAAATTGCGTCATACCCTCAACCGCCGCCTATCGGCAATACTTAAGCAAAAAATAAATATTTCAAACGTTGTCAAATATAGTTTCGATATCAATCGATAAACACTGTTTCATAACAGTTTGTAAGTTGTATTCTAGACAACACCTGGTTTGATTTAATTTTTAATAAAAATAATTTTTTCCAAGGTAGACAAGTATTAGTTATTTCTGACCTAAATAAAATCAGCTAGGTTAGGGGAAAACCGTAAATTAAACAAAATAGACTTGTATAGCAAAAATAAAATAAGTAAGGCTTCATAATTAAAAAGACAACAAACGCAGTCCAAACTCAAGTATTAACATAGCCCACACAATGAGACACACCAAGCGAAACTTCACACAGCCCATAGAGTTAGATAAACATTAAGTGAAACGCTAGTGTTACCCTTAACTTATGAGCCAAGAACGAATCTCTTAAATATAGCTTTTTTTTTTTTTTTTTTTAAATCAACAAAGTCAGGGAACTACAGTTGTGACCGATATCCTAAATTGTGAAAAATAATTTTTTGAATTATACATTCTTGATCTGTTAAGCGATCTAACTTTCTATCTTTGAATTCTGTTTCGTTTTGGAACGTGAATCCAAGCCACAAAAAGTAATCATGTTCGTTATTAGTTGATCTCCAAATATTACATTATCTGGTCTCATAACTATGCGTTCGCTTTGTTTCAGCGCAGTAATACAAAATCAACTATTCACATCGTGTTTGCTGTCAGTATTGAGCACCGAATTTTAGTTTTATAAGCCTCTAAGCTTACTGCTACCCCTAAATACGAAGGACACGCATTTTCCGAAACAAATACGGTTAAATTCACGACGTTATTGGTTAACGTGGGACAATTTTCCACTTCGCGAAACAAAAGGCCTAGTTAATAAACAGGGAAAAACCGCTCAGGTAATCAGTAATTAATTGCTTCGTGTTTTTGTTTTATTTGTTTGTAGAATGTGACTGTACACGTAATTTAACTTTCAGCTAAAATAAAGATTTTCATGGTACAATATTTTCAAATCTGAAACTTATAGTACATGATTCCACAATTTGGGTGACGTTTCACTCTAACAGTTAGAGGATTTAAACTTTATTTTGTTAAATTCACACCAAAACTTTATTCACCTCGGAAGTAAACTGTATCCAAATACAATATACTAGACTCGGTTAACGGTTCTAGCGACTCTAGAACCGACACGGTGAATCTCAAGAGAACGGTAATAAGTATCAGGATACTATAATAAGGGGGGGTAATGTTACGTACCTATATTTTAAACTGTATAACAAATGTTCAAAATTCGTTGATAGAAACGGCTGGAGAAGAAAGCATTTTTGTCAAACTTCCTTAAAGTAAACATTTTCTTCAGTTGCACATGATTTGTAACACGAAACTAAACCTGTTTCCTATTGATAAAATTTCAGATTTGGCGTTAGTTCCAGTAACATCTGATAATACATTTGTGAAACATAGCACCAGTAACATCTGATAACACATTAAGTGTGGAAAGGTTTCAACAGCTCTACAACGTGTCCTAAATGGAAAAGATTAACTTTTGTGTGTGTGTGTGTGTGTGTGTGTGTGTGTGTGTGTGTGTGTGTGTGTGTGCGTGCATAAAGAGAACAACACAACCAGAATTCCAACAATTATAGTTTTGAACGATTATATGAACAATAAATAGAACAGATCTGAGTATATACCGCCGCCTGTTGGAGAATAGTTATATACTACGATTGTTTGTTTTAAAGTTCCCGGATGTCCACGGATGTTCAATACGCAATTTTATTTTGAGAATTCTTATCTTTTTGTTGTATTTATCGTAGCGACATAAAACATGTTATCTAGTAACCAAAGTGTAGAAAAACAATTTAAGAAGTTTGCGAAGACGAAATGAATGGATAGGTATTTGGGTGTTTTTCTTAAACGGTATTAGTTAGACGAAGACGAGAAAAGATTTCATTTGTTTGGAATTTCACACAAATCTACGAGAGTATTATCTGTGCTAGCCATCTATAATTTAGCAGTGAAAGACAACCAGTCATCACCATCCATCGCAAACACTGGCTTTTTTTTTTTTTTTTTTTACTGACGAATAGTGGGATTGATCACAACATATAACGCCCACGTGGCTAATAGTGAGCATGTTTGGTGGAACGGGGATTAGCATCCGCGACCCTGAGATTGAGAGCCAGGCCCACTAACGACATGGTTATGCCAAGCAGGTAACATAAGCAATACCAATAAGTGTACAAACCTGTCGGTTTTCGATTTAAGTTTAGGGTTTGGGAAGTGAGCTTACCGAGTCCAGGATTTGTAAAAGGACAAAATAAAAGACCCTCATCCATTATTACCCACAAGTCCAGTGGATCCGACTTACAAAATAAATGGCTCCACCCATATTCTCATTACAACAAAGCTCCTCCGTATGGAGTGATATGGGTGGAAGAGATGAACTCAGGGGATCACACTGATACTAAATGGTGTATAAGTGACACGTGGGTAGACTATCTCTACTTAATATCGACTTTTGAGGTCAACCACGTGTATGTAAACCTCGGGATTTGGCTTACTTACCTCTTGTCAACAAAACATCGCTACAGTTGACACACAAACTTATAAATTACACTGGTGCAGTGGAGCAATATTTCAGAGTTGGAAAGCCCACCTGAATCAAGGCACGCACTTACCAGAATGAAGCCCAGAGCCTCAAACTAATTAGGAGCCCTCAAGCTATATGTATTGTACGAAAAAGTACTGTCTCGAAGGGGCCTGCATAAGAGAAAAAAGCCAAAGGCCAATAAAACCGTTAATCTGGCCTTGAGTAAAGGTCAAAGAAGATTTAGCTTTCATGTCCCCCCCCATAAATACGAGAAGAACTTAAGAAAGGTAAAATAGTTTGAGTGTCCGTCTGACGTGAAAATTGGGATTCGACACCCGTAGTCCATTGAATAGCTCTGTTCCACAAACAAAACAGTAATAAGAGTGAAGGAGAAAGGGCGGAGTTCAAGACTATGAGGTTAATAAGGTTCCTGATGTTCAGGTCCTCGTTTTGAATACATTACTCTACTGTGCATCATTTTGGTTAGTTTGGTGTTTTATGGCACAAACCAACTAGGCTATCTACGCCAAACATCCGGTAAAAAGTTAAAATTAAAGTAAAATTATTAAAATTAATGATAGTAAATTAAAGTAAAACAAAACAAAGTTTAATTTTTGAATTAAAACATAAACAACATTAAATCCAATTTTTACATCTAGTCTACAGCAGTAAGAGAAACACTACAGTACAACAAGTTGTAAAGGACTTTCTGTAGCATAACTAATTATTACAACTCGCCAAGATGACCAACGAGTAAGTTTAAACATCAATGTCAGTTACCTGAAGTTGACCTTTCTAGTTCAGAGTTATTTGACATTACGGCCATTTTCTAATTTCAAATCGAATTTAAAGTTGTACTTCACTTCTCAAAAGAGAATCACATTAAAAAAAGCCTAATTTAATTAAACAACTTAAATAGCATTAAAAAGATTAATGGCCTTTAAAAACCTAAACATTTCTGAAGTGGACAGTGTCACCTTCGCCAATAACACTGTTTAACGTAACGGATAAACCTTGGGACAGAACATGTTTAAAATGGTGCCGTCGTTGAGAGTCGTAACGACAAGACAGTAAAATGTGGCTCATTGTGACACAGACTAAATATTGGTACATTAGTTCCAGATAAAAGAAAACAAGTTAAAACTGTGATCAATGTGTAGTCTAGTTAGAACAACTTCCTCTTTCCGATCCTTACGAAAGCAAGACGGTCAGAGTTCAATATAGGGTTTTATTTGGAAAAGTTTGTTTTCACGTTGCTCACTCCAAATGGACTGCCAGCTGGCATGGAGCCGAGCCTTGAATACAGGACCACAGTCCATGTATGGAATAGGCACAGCAGTGATAGTGCCAGAGCAGATAGATTTAGCTGTGGTGTCTGCAAGCTCGTTCCTGCGAATACCAACATGGCCTGGTATCCAGAAAAACTGAATAGAAGTAGATGTTAATAAGAAATGGGCCAGTCGGTTTTGAATATCGGTGAAAACTAAAGTGAAGTAGTTAAGGAATCTTGGGATCCTTCCCAGGCTTAGAGAAAAGTAGGACAATAGCCTGGAGCTAGGCATCAGGAAAACATTCTCCTGCCAGATCTGGTTAAAAACAATCAGAAGAATAGTAGAGAAGCAGGAGATAGATGACACAGCATGTCATAGTGTACATCATCAGGTCCAACTGATGTACTGCCAGACAGATAAAGGGCCAGTTTGAGTTCTACCAGTGTAAAGGGACGATTATAGTCATAGAGACAATCAGCTTGGAAGGAAAAAGGTGATTGCTCTGCCCGAGTCTTGATGGCTAAGAAGGTGGAAGAAGAAGCAAAAGTACTAGATACCTGGTAATAGCTTCCACCTAGAGTATCGCCGATGCTCCGGGTATCAGCTACTTCCTGGCCATTAGAAAGCATGTTCGAGAGGAGGACAGAATTGTATTGCCCACTGACCTATCGAATCTTGTCCCATATGACTTTGTAACTGATGGTAGAAGATATGCCGGTTGTGAGTTTCATCCAAGATTCCTTCTGGCTTTGACGTCTTGCACACTGAGCATGTGCACGGGTCTGCTGGAAAGTGATGCGGTGCGAGAGTGTGGGATATCTACAAAAGTATTCTAGGCCTGTTTATGAGCCTTCTGTGCCATGTGGCAGGCAGAATTCTACCATGGACGAGGATATCGTGGAAAACGTGTCAAGATTTTAGGAATACATTGAGCAGCCGCTTGTATAATACAGTCAGTTACTGCTTCCACACAGTCGTCTGTTGATGGCTTACAGACGATGACAGAATCAAATTCTGCGAAAGCAGTGAAAGAGGACCAGTTTGCTCGATTCAGCTTCCACCAAATCTCGCGGGTCGGATGGGATCGACCATGACCAGTCTCTCTCAAAATTATAGGAAAATGATCACTGCCTCGTGTATTATTGTCAACCCTCCATGAAAAATGGGAGAATAGTGAAGGGGAGCACACTGAGAGATGAATAACAGTAAAGGACTGACTAGGTGCATGGAAATAAGTGGAAGAACCAGTAACAAAAAGAAAGGTTGTGATCAGAAATCATACACTACAGAGCAACCCTTCCTATCAATATGAGCATTTCCCCAGAGGGGATGATGTCCATTGAAATCCCTCAGGATGAAAAAGGGAGATAGCAACTGTTCAACGAGAGCATCAAGGTCTGATTGATCATATGTCTCTCCAGGTGACAGATAGAGAGAACAGTGATTATACAACCCAAGGAAACGCAAATGGCTGCGGCCTCCAAGGGTGTGTCGAGTGGCAAAGACAGGGTGGGCATATGCTGATCAATCAACAGTACCACCTCTCCATTGCACCAGTTTATCCCACTCATTAGCACAAACCGAGCTCTTCACTAGTGAAGAACGAGACAGAAAGTCAAAATTCTAACCAAACAGATGCGGCAGAACTATTAAACCTAACAAATCTGAATAACTCCTGCCACACAAGACGTTGTTATTAGTGGGTCACGTGTAGATTTTTGGTTTTTACCCAATAATGGAAGCTTCGAGAAGAGGAAAAACAAAACAGAGGAGCTTTCAGTAAAATAATCATTAAACTAGAAAACGTAGAAATCAACAACATAATTTGGATATCAACTTATCAGCCACTCAAGTTCAGTTATAGCTCTCCCACAGGACCGCATTACATAATCATGGCGGCTATATTCCGTAATTTGGTTCCATTTGTATTTTACTGCAATGTTTGACTGATTGGATATTTAGTAACAAATTTTGTATCCAAAGCGATTTATGTTATAGACGTTATAGCTTCCTGAAATCGGTCCAATTTTTAAATATCAAGTTCTTTAGGAACATTTTATCGTTTCGGACTACCACTTCAGGCCAAATATTTTTCCTAATTCCGGTCAGTAAGAAAAAACTTGCACCTATCAGTTACAATTATAATCATACAAGACAAGTCTTGCGTTCAGTTCGTTTCCAAAGTTCGTTGAGTGTTTTTCAATTATTATTATTGGACTCCTCTCCAAAAAAGAACAATCTATTGTTGTTTCCAATAATTTTAACAAACTGTCACAAACCTCCCAGATCCGGCACGTTTACCTACTCACGTGCAAACACGAGGTATCCCACCTTTTTCACTACACATCCCTTTGCGAAGACTGTACTAATTTTTGACCAACTTTGGAACAATCTTCTTAAAAGCCTTAAGTCATTCGTCAAATTGATATGCTACACCTAAACAAAATTCCACCACGATGTGCACCCACCCACGCACCCTCTGTGTACCCAAGCTTTTGATCTTTGTCTAACACAGTTGTTCTTAGAGACTGGCATTTGCTCCTGAAACTACCAATAATCAACATTTTAACTTAAGTCTCCGTACAGTCGCACGAAAAATCAGCAAATACACGAAACAAGTTCAAGAAACAAATCCACGAGGATGCTCTCTCAAACACCTTTAGAGTTGCGTTACTTTTAACACTGAACACCAGAGGGCCACAGTATCTCATCAGTAATGTACCGTGTGGCCCCTTGGAAGGTCACAGCACTTTTTTTAAATGCTTTTTTCGTCATAGCACTGAAGCTAAGGACGTTTGAAATGATGTACGGCACTTCATAAATGGTCCATTTTTTTTATATCAACTTCATGTCTGAAACAAATTTGGGAAAGTAAATCGATTGGGAGAGAGTTTCTGATAACTCGGTGATTCATATAAAATTTTCTGGTTGTTGAATCAGCCATCTTCTATATTATACAGAAAATAACATGAAACAGCTCAGGCAGGTGGTAAATATAAACAGGTCACGAATTACATTCCAATGATGGGGTCACACGGCACACTCGCGAAGTGTTTTTCATTTAGTGCTGCGAGACCCGACAGTGGGTCATATACCACATATTTCAAATGAGGTTAAAAAAACCTAACATTTTCATCCCCGAGACTTACACAGAGCTGAATTAATTAGAAATGTTCACGATGCTTTTGACTCCGCAATGATGATATTTTATACTTTATAGTAATTAAACTTCGTATTACACAAATTATTTAATCTCTACGTCAGGGTAAGTCCAGTTTAATCAACGTGTTATTATGATAATACAGCGTGTTACTGCATGATACCAGTTTAGGAGAATTACACACTTCGCCAGCAACCCTGTACACAAGGTAACCATAGAAAAATAAGCCGGACCGGTGTCATTGTGAAAATCATGTTTGAAACCAAGACAAAGGACGTTTACACCGACAATTTCTTGTCGTACATCACAACACCGAACGTGTCAAGGAAAGAACGTCGCTATAAGCAGGGTCAAGTTCAGACGAGAGTATTAGCACTGCTGGCAACACTGAAAGTGTTTTTTCTTAAGCACAGAGCTACACCTTGGGCCGTGCTCACCACGAGCATAGAAACGAAGTTTTCAAAGGTAAGATCCCAGACTTATCGCTCAACCATTAGAGGGCGCACTACTACTAGTCATTACCGAGAGTTAATGACCTATACGTATCTGTGGTACCAATGCTACCTATGATCAATAGTGGTGATACGTAGAGTTTGATTAAATTCGAAACTTTCATAGATAACAAATGCGAGATAAGACTACTAATTATTAATCATGTTATGAAGATCTTACAGTCTAATGTTTAAGTTAGGGTGGAAAATTTGAGCACAAGTAAAGAGTGAATGTTACATTTCTTAGTTCCAAAAGTTTCTTCCATTCAATAACAAAAAAAAAATTAATATTAAAACAGCGGCAATTTTCGTACATTTTCAATTAATATTTAATTATATTTAATTAAGTTCTGAAGTGTTTTTATTTTTTAATTTCGCGCAAAGCTACTAGAGGGCTATCTGTGCTAGCCGTCCCTAATTTAGCAGTGTGGGACTAGAGGGAAGGCAGCTAGTCATCACCACCCACTGCCAACTCTTGGTCTACTCTTTTCCCAATGAATAATGTGACAGACCTTCACATTATAATGCCCCCACAGCTGAAAGGGCGAGCATGTTTGGCGCGACGGGCCGTTATGAAGTGACCATCTGGGGTGGGGCGGTGAGGAGATAAAGTGATAAAAGCAGCTCAACAAGGGCAGCACAACTAACAGTTGTATGTTTATTTCAATTTCATTCAAAAACACGTTTTAAGCAACTTCTACGAAACTTCACATTCACCGTAATTACGAAATGCGCAATACTGTCAAAATTGTTACCCATCGGCAGTAAGCAAATGAAATAAACTTTTCACTAGTAATAAACAAACTCCCGCAGTTATTCATAAAATTCGTTTGTAAAATTAGAATAAAAATTAAGTGTTTGATAAAGCTCGATAAATTTCCCAAAGAGAAAAGGGGGTGAAGCTGGAGTTAGACTTATTGTGCTCCAACACCAATGTGCAGCTTTTGAATGATTGATTTACAAGTCATTATATTAAGCAGTTTTAAAATAACACAAGACGTTTTGTTGAGAACAAGCTCCTCCCACCTCCAATGAAAAATTTATAAATTGTAGAAAATTTGCGTTTAACGATGTCAAACAGAATAAACATCCCCCCCTTATTTTATATCACAACAGTTTTTACAGAATAAACATTCCCCCCCTTATTTTATATCAACAGTTTTTACAGAATAAACATTCCCCCCTTATTTTATATCACAACAGTTTTTACAGAATAAACATTCCCCTTATTTTATATCACAACAGTTTTTACAGAATAAACATTCCCCCCTTATTTTATATCACAACAGTTTTTACAGAATAAACATTCCCCCCTTATTTTATATCACAACAGTTTTTACAGAATAAACATTCCCCCCTTATTTTATATCACAACAGTTTTTACAGAATAAACATTTCCCCTTATTTTATATCACAACAGCTTTTACGGGCATCATCATTATTATTATCAATTTCCTTACAAGTGTACCTTTTTTTCTTTTCATTGTTATTAGCGTTGTTATTTAAAGCCCCTCTTTGTACAGTCTTTAGCAGTATTGGTAAACCTAAATAATTCTTCCTCTATTATGTAACAAAGTTACTGTTGTTCATTTGTTTTAGTGTCTACGTTTGTTTCTATGTAGTTTCCTTTTTCCCTATGACGTAAATTCTTGAGCGTGTATTGCTCAAGTCCCGCCTGTTCTTGAAAACTATACAATGCTCGTGTGCGTAAAAATCAACAATACTTGTTTGACGAAAACGCGCGAGAATATTGTCGAAATTTCTACAAACTTGTGTGATTTTTTTATATAAAAAAGCGGCTAGCCGAGAGACGGGAGAGGAGAATATTTGTTACAGTTACTGTGTTATAAGTCCAGGAAGTTACAATTGTGAGTAACGTCTATTAATCGGGAAACTACTGAATTGGACCAGGGAAGCGATAGATTTTAACCATTACCAACTGCTCAATTTCAGCGACTTACTTTGGACGTTAGAATTTCTACGAAGATATTAAATATTATTATCAGTAGGAGTCAGCCATGCGAGACCAATCAAGCTAGCAAGCTTCGTCGAGGTGTGCAACAATATCATTTCAGAATTACTTTGCTCGTCGTGGTCCTGGATCGTCGATGAAATGTTTAGTTCTAGACCACATATAAAACTAATTACTGTTTGTAAATTTTTAAACTCGCGTATATAAGCAACCAGTTGCAGTAACTATAAGTAATAACCGTCTCAGAAATTATATTGTTATGTTATGCATTAAAATATATTTATGTTAAAAGAAATTACGTGTATCGCTCTTGTTGGTAAATAAAGTTAATACATCTAAACATTTAACTTACTACTGAGCTCAAATTAAAATTCCGGTTATTTGAAGTAGTAATACGCAACGTTCGTAACGTAATAAATCCGAGACTCGTCCGAAATAAATTATAATACGTAATTATCACTACCATCATTACCAGTAAGCTTTATTGTTTCTTTCGGGATTAGTTGTACTTAACACTTTTAATAAAGCTATGTTATACTTCAACATCTTTGCTGAAAAACAATAAAAAGCGAGATGTACATTTAAAAGGAACTTCACAGATGTTGAACATCTATTGAAACATGTTGTTGTTGTTGTCAGTCACTTTGGCGCAAACACGAGAATGAAAAACAAACAAACTGTGGATGAAGTTTAAACAAACAAACGTTAATGGCACAGGAATTTGTGACCTTGCAAGTTAAACATCAAAATATATCAACAGTGAAAAACGTTCAGTTTTTACGATTTCTTTTTAATATAAAATAAAAGTAAATATTAAGTGATACAAGTTTACTCACCAATATTACCGCTGAGAAAGAAAACACAAACAACCACCAGGTAACAGATTATATTTAGCTGTGAATGATTAAAATATTTCATTTCGATACAATAAAAACACGCACGAATTATTCAGACGTATGTACGAAAATTAAACTAATTATTAGTTTTCCAAACATCAAGACATTTAACTGGTATGATTTCGCTTCGAAATTTAATAATAGGTTTAACCAGGACTACTATAGTGTCTAACCAACCTTCATCACTCACGAAGAAAAGCACATACTACCCGACTTAACAAATGTTCAACGCCTATCGTTACAAGAACGTTTTATAACCCGGCTATTTCCTGCGACCCAGAGTAGCTATGAAACGCCAACTCAGGCAAACGAAGTTTCTGCTCATTTTTTGGAAAAAACAATTACTTATCAAGTTTCAGCAAATCAAATACATGAAACAGAATTTAAAATGTAAACTTTGAAATGTGTATCTTTCAGTGACTCGAGATATAATATTTACAAAACGTTCGATGGTATAGAAATTAAAACAATATTAAATAACACGAAACATCAAAAGTTGAATTAAAATGTTTTTGTTTATTTTAAGCAAATAAAATGAACTTGACTGTTTTCTTCAATTCACTTGCTTTAAGTTCCATCAATAAAATAACTTTTGATATTTCAAGTTGAATGACACACGTGCAAAAAGTGTACGAATTGATTGGTCCACCGTGAGAAATCGAATTTCGAATTTTAGCGTTGCAAATCCGTAACATACCGCTGATCCATCAGGAAGTTATTCAAGTAAGAGATGCATAAGGTCCAGTCAGACATTCCTGGTTATGAATGCTCGCCAGAGGGAGGAAATCAGTCACTAGCACCATCCGCATATTCAGCAACTCTTAACCGAATAATCTGGTTAACGAGTACTTTTATAGTGTCTCTGCAGCTGGTGTGTTTTTGTGTTTTTTTTTTTATCGAACCCCTGATTTTAGCGTTGTAAATCTGGAGACATACCATAGCCAACACGTTAACCACAGGGCTATGCCCTGCCGAGATAATTAATATATGAAACAACTAAATTTAAGGCCCGGCATGGACAAACGTGTTAAGGCGTTCGACTCGTAATCTGAGGGTCGCGGGCTCGAATCCTCGTCACACCAAACATGCTCGCTCTTTCAGCCAAGGAGGCGTTATAATGTGACGATCAATTCCACTATTCGTTGGTAAAAGAGTAGCCCAAGAGTTGACGGTCAGTGGTGATGACTAGCTGCCTTGCCTCTAGTCTTACAATGCTAAATTGGGAACGGCTAGCGCAGACAGCCTCCGTATAGCTTTGCGCGAAATTCAAAAACAAGCAAACGAACAATTAAATATTTGGCAACCTCAACTGCAGTCTGGAAATGGAACCTAAACCTCGTGTCTTTATATTCACGGTTCGAGCATGTTAGCTTTTAAGCCACGCCTGAAACAAAAACATGAGCGCGCTTTAAAATTTGACTATCTAAATCCCATTTCCAGGTCGGACAACAACAACTCAGTGATAGCGGTGAGTGGAGTTGGTTACCTGGCTTCCTTCCAGTCTATCTATTTCAAACTGGCCTGGCCTGGCAATGTGGCTATGGTGCCCACCTCGTAATCTGAGAGTCTCGGGTCCGAATTTCCGTCACACCAAACATGCTCCTCCTTTCAGCCGTGGAGGGGTTATAATGGAGGGGTTTACCCACTATTCCTTGGTAAAAGAGTAGCCCATGAGTTGGGGGTGGGTAGTAATGACTAGCTGCCTTCCCTCTAGTCTTACACTGATAAATTAGGAACGGTTAGCGCAGATAGCCCTCGTGTAACTTTGCGCGAAAATTCAAAACAAACAAATAAACAAAGAAAACTGGTTCAAATTTCCTTGAAATACGCAATTTAATAATTTCGCCAGAATTGAACCCAAAACGTTACAGATCCTTCTTACGCATGCGCACTATATCTTCTAATGATTGCGTTCTTTGTATCGAAATTTATTGGGTAAGGATATTTAATGGTCGAAAAATTAAGCCCGAGGTGAGCCAATGGTAAGCCTGATAACATTATGATAGGGGGGGATAGATCCCGTGGTGAACAAAAACTCATATAGTCATATTATCGTGCAGCTGTGCTCGAAAACAAATAGTCGACGCAGTATCTTACAATCGTCATTTAAATAAAATAGCAATAACCGAATATTTTATTGTTGCATGTGTGTGCAAATGGTAGAGAAAGCTACACCGAGGCCGGGCGTGGCCGAGTGTAAGTGACATGTAGATTGTTCAATGTTGTTTTGCAAGTTACGAAACCTAATATATCATTAGCGTGTCTGATACAAGATCCAGATAAAATCTGTTAAAAAATAAATGTATCTCAGATTAATTTCGTTACTTAGGCCTAACTTGTGTTGTTACTTGTTTGAGTCACTCATGCACTCGTTTGTTTACTTGTTTACGTAAGCTGTTACTTGTTTGTTTAACTCGCTCATTTTGTTTTTTGTTACACAATTTTGAAATATGTGCTCAAAACACAACAAAAAAACATTGTT
Source organism: Tachypleus tridentatus (assembly GCF_004210375.1). Taxonomy (NCBI): domain Eukaryota; kingdom Metazoa; phylum Arthropoda; class Merostomata; order Xiphosura; family Limulidae; genus Tachypleus; species Tachypleus tridentatus. Next base: position 120,898,233 of record NC_134836.1, on the reverse strand, counting down.
GGTGAAAGCTGTCCCTGTTCCCCCCCTCACCCCATTGTTTTAGTGATAGAGCTATGGGCTTACAATGTTAAACTTCGGGTTCTGATGCAAGTAGTGGGAAAAACACAGATATACATTGGACGTAACAACAACCGAAACGAAAACCATCGCTATCAGTTGAAAGCTTTCCACGAGAAACAAGAGTCAACATATAACCAATAAGAAAAACGTATATGGAGTTGGGGTCTATGTCGACCACGTGATCAGCAGAGTCCAGGAAGCTACAAAACGAACCTATTATTTCTTCCAACGAGTACAATAGTGCGTTTTATCCTGTGCTGATATTTGGGTCTAGGTGTCATGAAGGGAGATAAATAGCTATCTTTCTAATGTTGGTAATGCACATGTTACTGACGGAAAACATCACTCACTTCTTCAATGTAGAATACATGGCTGTAGCTTGATTTATTGTGACAAGACGTCACGATTTGTCGGTTCAACTATCAATGTCCAATAATTCGTTTGTTTACCATTATTCCGTTATGTCTCGGTGTAGGTATCAATAATTCGTTTGTTTACCAATATTCCGTTATGTCCCGGTGTAGGTATCAATAATTCGTTTGTTTACCATTATTCCGTTATGCCTCAATGTAGGTATCAATTATTCGTTTGTTTACCATTATTCCGTTATGTCCCGGTATGGGTATCAATAATTCGTTTGTTTACCATTATTCCGTTATGTCTCGGTGTAGGTATCAATAATTCGTTTGTTTACCATTATTCCGTTATGTCCCGGTGTAGGTATCAATAATTCGTTTGTTTACCATTATTCCGTTATGTCCCGGTATGGGTATCAATAATTCGTTTGTTTACCATTATTCCGTTATGTCTCGGTGTAGGTATCAATAATTCGTTTGTTTACCATTATTCCGTTATGTCCCGGTGTAGGTATCAACTATTCGTTTGTTTACCATTATTCCGTTATGTCCCGGTCTAGGTATCAATAATTCGTTTGTTTACCATTATTCCGTTATGTCCCGGTGTAGGTATCAACTATTCGTTTGTTTACCATTATTCCGTTATGTCCCGGTGTAGGTATCAACTATTCGTTTGTTTACCATTATTCCGTTATGTCCCGGTATGGGTATCAATAATTCGTTTGTTTACCATTATTCCGTTGTGTCTCGGTGTAGGTATCAATAATTCGTTTGTTTACCATTATTCCGTTATGTCCCGGTGTGGGTATCAATAATTCGTTTGTTTACCATTATTCCGTTATGTCCCAGTATAGGTGTCAAAAATTCGTTTGTTTACCATTATTCCTTTATGTCCCGGTGTTGGTATTTTTGTTATTATCATTACTTTGTCTGATGTAGATTTGTCGTTTCAACGATCACCGCCAGAGTGACAGGTTTTAGCTTATTGCGTCATAAAATATTAGAACACTGTGGGGGTTGGTACCAGGTTAACCTGAAACAGAATAATAAGAAACATTCCAGAAGTAGGTAGTTTTCAATAAACTTACAGATAATTTTCTGGTAAAGTTTTTATTTAATAACTAGCACAGATATTAATAACAAAAACTCGTAGAACTGGTTCTACAGAACACGCTCACCGGAAAACAAACCAACACTCATGTTCAAATGTTTGAGATGATTCACTACAATATACAATTAACACGTGATTCACTTTCATTTGCTGACCATTCTTTTTTAGTTGCACCAAATACTCTTGCCCTTTCAGTCGTGGGGGCGTCATATGTGACAGTCAACCCCACTATTCGTTGGTAAAAGAGTAGCCCAAGAGTTGGTGCTGGGTGGTGATGTCTAGCTGCCTTCCCTCTAGTCTTACACTAAATTAGGAACGGCTAGTGCAGATAGCCCTCGTGTAGCTTTTCGCGAAATTAAAAAACAAAAAAAAACGTCTTGAGCCTTCTTTATTGATCTTGGTCTGGAGGCCAAACATGACCCTACCATATCACAATTAATCAGATACGTAGAGACTGACCCCATGGAATTGTATGTGTCAGCTCTTAAAGTGAAAAATAAAATAATCCTTGAGGGCTTCAAAGTTTACCGAAATGAAATAGGTGTAAAAATCTGGTTGTAACCTAAGTGAAAAAGGTGTTAAATCTGGTTTCAACCATGATAGGGCTAGAAGAGCCCAACTGTAAGGGATAAGTAAAATCAAGACACATGGTAGTGTGTCGTACAGCCAAAACAACCTACAGCAGGACACACTGCGTTATAAGTGAAACAGTAATAGTTTATTGATTTTCCACTTTCTGTATCCCGGACTGTATCATCACATATTTTCAGTTGATGTGTGCTACTGAATTCTAAGTCCACAAACCGAATTTCAAACTTATCCAATAAGAAATACCGGAGATATAAACAGCTGCAATTTTCATTGAGTTTCTTCCTGCCTTATTTTTATTCGCCCCAGATGTACAAAAACTTTATTTAATATGAAAACATACTTAACTTTATGGATTTTAATTTGGCACAGTATTAGACCTTTACAACCTACGATAAGGAGTCTTATTTGCTATAAATATAAATCACACGTGCAAAGTTATTTAACAACTGCTCAAATTTGACGATAATTTTTGCACACGCCCACGCAAAACGTCTCGTGAGCTGTCGGTCTGACGTTTTTACTATAGCTTCACTTCAGAATAAAATGTTTTTGTGATTTGGATTAAAAACGGCTGACTTACAGCTGGAAAACCATAGGGTGAAAGGATGTGTAGATACAGCCTGTAGAGACTGTCATGTTTTACACTTTATTATTAAGGAACCTTATACAGAACAAGGACTGTCATGTTTTACACTTTATTATTAAGGAACCTTATACAGAACAAAGACTGTCATGTTTTACACTTTATTACTAAGGAACCTTGTACAGAACAAGGACTGTCATGTTTTACACTTTATTATTAAGGAACCTTATACAGAACAAAGACTGTCATGTTTTACACTTTATTATTAAGGAACCTTATACAGAACAAGGACTGTCATGTCTTACACTTTATTATTAAGGAACCTTATACAGAACAAAGATTGTCATGTTTTACACTTTATTATTAAGGAACCTTATACAGAACAAGGACTGTCATGTTTTACACTTTATTATTAAAAAACCTTATACAGAACAAGGACTGTCATGTCTTACACTTTATTATTAAGGAACCTTGTACATATCAAGGACTGTCATGTTTTACACTTTATTATTAAAGAACCTTATACAGAACAAAGACTGTCATGTTTTACACTTTATTATTAAGGAACCTTATACAGAACAAGGACTGTCATGTTTTACACTTTATTATTAAGGAACCTTATACAGAACAAGGACTGTCATGTCTTACACTTTATTATTAAGGAACCTTGTACATATCAAGGACTGTCATGTCTTACACTTTATTATTAATGAACCTTGTACATATCAAGGACTGTCATGTCTTACATTTTATTATTAAGGAACCTTATACAGAACAAAGACTGTCATGTTTTACACTTTATTATTAAGGAACCTTATACAGAACAAAGACTGTCATGCCTTACATTTTATGATTAAGGAACCTTATACAGAACAAGGACTGTCATGTTTTACACTTTATTATTAAGGAACCTTATACAGAACAAAGACTGTCATGTTTTACACTTTATTATTAAAAAACCTTATACAGAACAAGGACTGTCATGTCTTACACTTTATTATTAAGGAACCTTGTACATATCAAGGACTGTCATGTTTTACACTTTATTATTAAAGAACCTTATACAGAACAAAGACTGTCATGTCTTACACTTTATTATTAAGGAACCTTATACAGAACAAGGACTGTCATGTTTTACACTTTATTATTAAGGAACCTTATACAGAACAAGGACTGTCATGTCTTACACTTTATTATTAAGGAACCTTGTACATATCAAGGACTGTCATGTCTTACACTTTATTATTAATGAACCTTGTACATATCAAGGACTGTCATGTCTTACATTTTATTATTAAGGAACCTTATACAGAACAAAGACTGTCATGTTTTACACTTTATTATTAAGGAACCTTATACAGAACAAAGACTGTCATGTTTTACATTTTATGATTAAGGAACCTTATACAGAACAAGGACTGTCATGTTTTACACTTTATTATTAAGGAACCTTATACAGAACAAGGACTGTCATGTTTTACACTTTATTATTAAGGAACCTTATACAGAACAAAGACTGTCATGTTTTACATTTTATTATTAAGGAACCTTATACAGAACAAAGACTGTCATGTTTTACACTTTATTATTAAGGAACCTTATACAGAACAAGGATTGTCATGTTTTACACTTTATTATTAAGGAACCTTATACAGAACAAAGACTGTCATGTTTTACACTTTATTATTAAGGAACCTTATACAGAACAAAGACTGTCATGTTTTACACTTTATTATTAAGGAACCTTATACAGAACAAAGACTGTCATGTTTTACACTTTATTATTAAGGAACCTTATACAGAACAAAGACTGTCATGTTTTACACTTTATTATTAAGGAACCTTATACAGAACAAGGACTGTCATGTTTTACACTTTATTATTAAGGAACCTTATACAGAACAAGGACTGTCATGTTTTACATTTTATTATTAAGGAACCTTGTACAGAACAAGGACTGTCATGTTTTACACTTTATCATTAAGGAACCTTATACAGAACAAGGACTGTCATGTTTTACACTCTATTATTAAGGAACCTTGTACAGATCAAGGACTGTCATGTCTTACATTTTATTATTAAGGAACCTTATACAGAGAAGGACTGTCATGTCTTACACTTTATTACTAAGGAATTTTGTACAGATCAAGGACTGTCATGTTTTACTCTGTATTATTAAGGAACCTTGAACAGATTAAGTACTTCACACGGAGAATAAAATGTTTATATTAATTGGTTCCACACTTTGTCTATCATGTCTACCGAAATCTTTGGGTCTGGATGGAATTTGAGGTTTCACCCTTATTCCTTTCCTTTAGGTAACGTTCAAAGTGCTACTTTTAGGACTATTTTACAAATATAGTAACATTTTATGATTAAAAATTATGTGATATGTGATATCATTATTAAGTGATATGTTCACTTCCATCCCTACCTTGTTATTTTCCACGTAAAGTTGAGACACTTTAGTTGTTATTTAATGATCAGCTGGACCAAGTGATATGTTCACTTTCATCCCTACCTTGTTATTCTCCACGTAAGGTTGAGACACTTTAGTTGTTATTTGATGATCAGCTGGACCAAGTGATATGTTCACTTTCATCTCTACCTTGTTATTCTCCACGTAAAGTTGAGACACTTTAGTTGTTATTTGAGGATCAGCTGGACCAAGTGATATGTTCACTTGCATCCCTACCTTGTTATTCTCCACGTAAAGTTGAGACACTTTAGTTGTTATTTGAGGATCAGCTGGACCAAGTGATATGTTCACTTGCATCCCTACCTTGTTATTCTCCACGTAAAGTTGAGACAATTTAGTTGTTATTTGATGATCAGCTGGACCAAGTGATATGTTCACTTCCATCCCTACCTTGTTATTCTCCACGTAAGGTTGAGACACTTTAGTTGTTATTTGATCATTAGCTGGACCAAGTGATATGTTCACTTCCATCCCTACCTTGTTATTCTCCACGTAAGGTTGAGACACTTTAGTTGTTATTTGATCATTAGCTGGACCAAGTGATATGTTCACTTCCATCCCTACCTTGTTATTCTCCACGTAAGGTTGAGACACTTTATTTGTTATTTGATGATCAGCTGGACCAAGTGATATGTTCACTTCCATCTCTACCTTGTTATTCTCCACGTAAGGTTGAGACACTTTAGTTGTTATTTGAGGATCAACTGGACCAAGTGATATGTTCACTTCCATCCCTACCTTGTTTGCCTCCTTTCTTCACGTTCAGTAGCCAACTCGACATTGTTTGTTTTTTAATTTATGAATATTTTCCCCTTTTTCTTGTTTGTTAACTATCTTTATAAGATGGCATACGTGGGTTACTAGATTAAAGAGTGTATTCTAAAGTCTTATAATTTTTACACAGAATAATAATAGAATAGGTAATCAAATATTATGAAGACTGTTTTACTTTATCAGATGATAATATCATTATAGTTACTGCTTGAAGTAGGTAGGTGCTAGACCTGTTGAATAAATATTATGATGAATGAAAATAAGAAATCTCAGTTTTGGCCATTTGCAGGTTTTTAACTTTGGACGCTCTGAATAGCTAAAAAGCGGCATATATACCGGACATGGAGCGACTAACCAGATAGTTCTTCATATCTAGTTTCTGATGACTCGTAGAGAAAAAAATCTAGATGACTTTTATGTGAATTTAGTACGGGCATCTGGCCATCCGTGCCATCCCTACATAGACAATATTAGTGTATTTTCAAATAAAACGTAAAACAAAGTTTACCCTGACTGGAGAGATGATATTCTACAACTTATACATACGTTTGTTTGTTTTTTTTCTGCCCAAGTAGCTCTTCTGTTGACAAGAAAAGGTTTATATGGCTTTTCGCTAAAAGTAATTTCTTATCGATTACTTTGCAATATTTTATATCCAAAAAAACGCAGTATCTTTAAAGTCGCTAGAATATGTACTGATTTAGAGAAATAAACAAAGTCTTGCCGTGGAGAATTACGTCTGTGAAGTATATTCCATTGAGTAAAAATCACTATGTACAACGAAACTGCACGAGGTTTACACTTTAATGCCGTTTAATATTTAAAACTCAAGTTACAAGTTTAAAAGCGTAAATACCAAGTTTCATGTGTTATTTCTTTCTTTTAAAATGTTCGCACGGTTGTTTTCAGAAGGCCTACCTGTACATAAATCTGAACTAGTTGACAGTGAGGGAGTTAGCTACGAAGCAGGACCCACTTCTAACAATTCGACTATTCTTGTCTGGACGAATAGTGGGATTTGTCTATTATTCTTGTAATGTTTCCAGGTCGTCCCAAAGGAATTGATAACCTTAACGTGTGGATTTGAACTATTTGAAATGCACACATACGTATATGCATATTAAACTAGACGTACTTCTACAGCCTACCGAAAGAATTTTGTTTCAATAATTTAAAAAATCAAAATTAAGTGTAGCAAATATTTTTTTTTTGTGCCATGTCTTGTTGCAGTCTATATAATGCATAATTCTTCTCGTGATTCATGGCATGTGCACGTTTAACTGAATTACAACAATAACAAAATGCAACATCATTTTAGTGTCGATTGACTCACTGACAGACGACACACTGCAACATAGTGGTGTGAGCAGTTAAAACAGAGACCCTTCAGACAACCTTTAGACCTCTTTCAGAGAAATCAATTACCACGTTTTCTGTCAACCACGATAAAGCCATAATGGCGAAACGTTCAGTTGAATGATAATTGTTTTTTTTTTATTTATTTATCTATAATAATATTTTTCTTGTTTGTTTGTACTGGAATTGTACACAAAGCTACACAATGGGCTATTTGTGTTCTGCCCACAACGGATATCAAAACCCACTTTCCAGCGTTGCAAGTTCACAGACATTCCGCTGTGCCACTAGGGGTATTGGAGCCTAAAATTCATGTTTTATTCCTACTAAATGAAAACAAAGATCTTAACTCTGTACTATAAGCTTTAAATTCCAAATTGCTGTATATTTTCTACATCTATCTGTATATGTTGGGATTAGTTGTTCACGATATAAAGTCATTAGTGTTGCAGTTTTAAATCAATCAAAACGCAGACAACACGAACGTGATTCATTATCAGATGATAATAAGCAATTCAGAATTATATACCTGATGGTTTGAATCTCACGAGTTCTGGGTTTCGAAGAAAGTTTTCTTCGTTTACTCAGAACGAGATGTGTTCTGTTTTGATTGCCACAGTGATTAATGTTACGCCAGCTCTTTGTCAGAGGCACGATATTACGTTTTTGTTTTGTTTAGGTTTTAGTTTCTTTTCTGGTTTGCTGGTGAGGTATTAAAATAGGTTGGGTTGAGTTAAACGTCTTGTGCTTTGGTAGTTTTATTAGCGAAATATTTTAGAGCACTGGGCTATTTGTTGTGTCAACCAATAGGAATCAAATCCCGAGTTTTAGAGTTGTAATTCTATAAACTGACCATTGTCTCACCGGAGGACTACAAAAGATATAGTCCACATACTGACAGCATCGAATTGGTTATTTTATCTTTTCACATGTTTGACAGCATAGAAAGCTGACAATAAACAAGGGGAGTTAATGGTGAAATTACTCGTTTTCTATATAACATATAAACGTTGTGATTGGTTTGTTGTTGTTTTTTGAATTTCGCGCAAAGCTACACGAGAGCTACCTGTGCTAGCCATCCCTAATTTAGCAGTGTAAGACTAGAAGGAAGGCAGCTAGTCATCACCACCCAGCTTCAACTCTTGGTGGGATTGACTGTAACATTATAACGCTCCCACGGCTGAAAGGGCGAACATGTTTGGTGTGACGGAAATTCGAACCTCCGACCCTTGGATTACGAGTCGAGTGACTTAACCACCTGGCCATGCCGGGCCCTTATGATTGAAAAACTAGTTAAGAATGCTGATGGTATTTTGTTTACAGTTTTGAGACTCGTGTTATCTGGAAACTTTTAACCCAGAAACAGATCGACCTGCAAGCAACTTTGTGTATACATAGTTCACAAAAGTCTCTTTAAAAACAATTTGGGACCTGCCGGCGTAACCAGGTGGTTAGGGCGCTCGACTCGCACTCTGAGGGACGCGGGTTTGAATCCCAGTTACACCAAACATGCTCGTCCTTTCAGTCGTGGTGCGTTACAATATTACGGTCAATTCTAATGTTCGTAAGTAAAAAGGTTGCCCAAAAGTTGGCGGTGGGTGGTGATGACTAGCTGCCTTCCCTCTAGTCTTACACTGCTAAATTAGGGGCGGCTAGCACAGATAGCCCTCGAGTATCTTTGTGCGAAATTAAAAAAAACAAAAACAATATCATTTTGGTGGAAAAGTCAAATGAAACAAAAAAACATTTCATCAAGCCTTTTTGTAAAGTTTACACACTAAAAAAAATCCAACGTAGTTGTGTTGAAAATTTCTCAAGTATTGTAAACTACATTAATTATTAATTCAAAGTGATATTTGGATAAAAGGTTAGAAAAACATCTTTAGACTCCATAAGGTACCTTTCATTTTAACCAACGTTTCACGACTTCTTCAGGAATATAATATAAATTATTTGATATTAGAATATTCGTAAAATTAAAAACTGTTTGTAATGTTCTATTTCTCGAGTCTTCTTTAACGTGTCTCTAACAATATATACATATAATATTATTATTGTTTCACTATTGTTCTGTTTTTTTCTTATAGCAAAGCCACATTGGGTTATCTGCTGAGTCCACCGAGGGGAATCGAAACGCTGATTTTAGCGTTGTAAATCCGTAGACTTACTGCTGTACTAGCGTGGGAGAACTTCTGTTGTAATATTATATAGTATAGTTACGATACAACAATATCACCATATCAAACAGTTTTATTATGTTCTTACTTTTGGCTTAAAATAATCTTCATGTCCTAATTTGCTTAGTCTTCAAACGACACGGACTTATTGTCTTATACAATAAGAAAAGAACACTCAGGTTTTGCCTATGAATTATTGTGGATTTGATATAAATTTCCTTATTATCGCCACACTAGCGTGTAACGTGTGTTAAGAATCTTCCAATCAGCATGAAATAAAGCGAAATTTCCCATTCCGAGTACTTGAATAATAAATAGAATTTATAATTTCACAATTTCGCGTTTCTCGAAAGTCAGTTAGGATCAGCGCAGGCCCGGCATGGCCAGGTGATTGAGGCAGTCAACTCGTAATCCTAGTGTCGCGGGTTCGAATCCCCGTCACACCAAACATGCTCATCCCCTCAGCCGTGGGAACGTTATAATGTGATGGTCAGTCTCATTATTCGTTGGTAAAAGAGTAACCCAAGAGTTGGTGCTGGGTGGTGATAACTAGCTGACTTCCCTCTAGTCTTACACTGCTAAATTAGGAAGAACTAGCGCAGATTGCCCTCGTGTAGCTTTGCGCGAAATTCAAAAAACAAACCCTCTAGTCTTACACTGCTAAATTAGGGACGACTAGCGCAGATAGCCCTCGTGTAGCTTTGCGCCAAATTTAAAACTAAACAAACAAACAAACAGAATCAGTACATAAAATATTTGTTTTATTGTTCTGACACAAAGTTTACAATAGAGTATCTGGTCTGTATTTACCGTGAACGTTAAACTACTGAACCAACGGTTGGAAATACAAATAATGTTACTTCCATCCAGGTGTTTATATTCACTGTACCACTATACATTAACAAAAACACTTTCTAAATTATTTTATGTTTTTCTTTAGAACTGAAGTGCAAAAAATAACCATTTTTAATTTTTTTTATTTTTAACGTGTTAAAGCTATTCTACACACTACATTTATTAGCCCAGCAAGGCAACAGTTTTTTTTATTAGTATTTATATATAAATAAATCCAACAGAAACTTGCTGATATGTCTTGCCGGTTAAAATTAGTTGTCATATAAACCAGTCTCAAATAAATTATTTCAATATACGAAATGAAATAAATCTTATTTTCCAAAATAATATTCTTTGTTTTTCAAATCTTAAAGTCTTACATCTAAATAATCCTACAGCTCAATATTGTTGTGGAACAATTTTGTTTTGTTGTAAAGAGATATTTTTCAAAATATTGTTGTAAAGCGATATTTGTTTGAATTATTGTTGTAAAGAGATTTGACTTCGTCGTAAAGCGTTGTTTGATCAAGCATTGTTAGCAAGCAGTGTTTTGTTATTATTTCATAAACCGCTTTCTTGTTACGAATCTCTCCGTTGGTTTTATATAAATGTGAGCTTCGTGGCTGGTAATCATATTTCGTTTATTTTAATGTCACGAAAATTAATTCTCTATAAACCGTATGTTTTGAAGAAATCTATAACGGACACGCTACCTAGAATGTTAAAAATGTGGATTCTTTTTCACGTTTTATCTTTTGGTATGAAAATTATAAATTAATTTCTTAAAACGTTTTCTTTTACCACATGACAAATCGTTTATTGTAAAAGATGCTATTGTACGCCTAGCCAGTCAAAGCTGGTATTGTTTTTTATCATACCTTAGATTACATAATCTAAAATGCAACGCCACTGTGCGCACTCTCCAGTCTGTTGCCGTGGCAACCACAACACGTAAATCCAATTTCGATCGAGTCGCAGAGAGAGGCATCCAACAAAAGGAATCACTTACCAAAGAAGCTAGAACATAGTGGCTAGTCAACTGAAATGAAACGATCACCTAAAGGAGGAAAAGGATAGAATTGTTTTAGCATTTGGTTCAGCCCCTCGGTAAGATGCTTCATAGATTTCAACACCACCCAGTTTTCGAGAAAACTAGCGTCAACTCCGATGCTTGACTTTGACAGTAAAAGGTCAACCGTAAGAGGAATATAAGCATTACTGCTGAATGTTTTAGTGTAGTGGGTTTACTGTTAGGCTTTGCTGCGATTATTTGGAGCAATGGGAACAGTTCTCAGCATCTTCCCACAAGGACCAAAACCTACTTTCGAAGTACATGCTCCAACCAGTGAGCAACTCAAGAATGCTAAAGTTAAAGAAAAATACAGTTCCCAGCAGCAGTATGGCCATTTCAAGAAGCATTCCCTGTTCATCAACGCTCTCACGTGGAAGAAGCACATCAGCGTGCCTGGTAAAAGGAAGAGTGAAAAGAGTAAGAACACAACATCTCGACATCCACTGGATAACATCGACTCTCTTGTAGCCAACAAAAAGAACATCCAGAAGTCGTCGTCATGTAACAACTTGAAGACTACCAGTATTGGAGCAGTGGAGATGGGTGTCAAAAATAAGAACAGTTTTCAGAAAGTCGCTCTTCCACCGGTACTATCAAAGCCTGTAGTGTTATCGGGACACAACTTAATCCGTCCTGTTCTTCCAGGAGCTTTAAGAGCCAGCGACACGGTTGAGTCCAGAATACAACCTTCAAGCACGTTCAGGAAGACGGTAATCCAGGCATCCACCTCGGAGCTGCTGAGCTCACTGGGAGAGTTTTTGTCGAAGAAGTGTCGGAAGGCGAAGAATTTCCATGGTGGTGACGTTGTAACGTGGCTGAGGACAGTAGATCGGTCATTGCTGATCCAGGGCTGGCAGGATGTTGCCTTCATCAACCCAGCCAACGTGGTTTTTCTGTACATGTTGGTAAGGGAAATGGTCACTGATGACGTTGACACCGAAAGGGAGCTGCAGGCAGTTGTGTTAACCTGTTTTTACCTCTCCTACTGTTACATGGGTAATGAAATCTCCTACCCTCTGAAACCTTTTCTGGTGGAGGAAACTCGGGAATCTTTTTGGGACCGCTGTCTTCTCATCATCAACCTCTTAAGTGGGAAGATGCTACGTATCAACAAAGATCCTAGCTTTTTCACTGAGATGTTTACTGAGCTAAAGACTTCTTTTGCGATGTCTGACTAGCAGTGACTGACCACTAGGTAGCGGAATTTTAAATATATATGTATATATAACTGAGGCAAACTTCAGCCTAGAAGACATAACGTGAGTACTCTACAGATGAGAACTTCTTTGAGTGCAGCATCTCAGCCAAGTTGACAGTAAACTAATTAGAATCTGTTTGAAACTCACTATAGTGTGAAACGTGAGCTTTGTTTTACTTTGTCCAGTTGCAGTTTCTCATCCATATTAATAAGTTAGTTTCCATCCTCAGCTTGTTCACTCAATGTATTCTTAACGTAGTCCTCACGACTTTGGAGTTAACTTAAACAAGGTAATGTATCTGTTTCCTGCTGATTTACATTCTTATAAATAACGTTTTGAAAACTTTATTGAATTAAACATTTGAATATACTTTAGATGTTTTCTTGTCTTTCATTCAAAAGTAAAAAACGTTTGTTGAAAAAAGAAACCACGCATTCAAAGTATTATACTGTAAGAAGCCTTGAAAAACGGAACATATGTTCTAAACTCAGTTATGGGTAGTAATTCCAGAAGATAATCAAACACCAACTAATCAAAATACGTGTTTATTTTCGTAACACGCGTCTGTGACAAAATGTTTTAACTTATCGAATCACTCTTAAAGTTAATTCTAATTAAATCACAAACAACAAAAGTTATTACAGCTTCTATAAGAAAAGTGATAATTGATATTAATTAAAATAAATTAGATTTATTGTATACATCTACTTTGAAAGTTGCACTTTTAACAGAAATTTCTGAGAAATAGAAGTTTCTATCTCGATAAATATGTAAACTTTTGATTATTTGAAAGAAGTGTAAAATTATCTGAAAAAACCTTAATATCGTAACATACATTGTGGAAGGATTTCGATTCGATTTACAGTACCAATAAACTTGAGGGGTGTTTCTAAGATATAACAAATACGCAATTGATGAGTTTACCTTTTACTAATAGATATATTAGCCATGAGATGTACAAGCTAAAAGTAAAAATGTTTTTTTTTTTTGTTTTTGGTAAAATGATGTTTTGAAGCAGAAATGATGTTACAGCTCACACATTCCACTGTTTGCAAAATCTTAGATCTATGGTTAAGCATTGGGTCTTCCTACATCACATCCTACTGTGATTTTGTCAGTAAAACACATCTAGTACATAGCTGTTATTCTGTCAGTAAAACACATCTAGTACACAGCTGTGATTCTGTCAGTAAAACACATCTAGTACACAGCTGTGATTCTGTCAGTAAAACACATCTAGTACACAGCTGTGATTCTGTCAGTAAAACACATCTAGTACACAGCTGTGATTCTGTCAGTAAAACACATCTAGTACACAGCTGTGATTCTGTCAGTAAAACACATCTAGTACACAGCTGTGGTTCTGTCAGTAAAACACATCTAACACACAGCTGTGATTCTGTCAGTAAAACACATCTAGTACATAGCTGTGATTCTGTCAGTAAAACACATCTAACACATAGCTGTGATTCTGTCAGTAAAACACATCTAGAACATAGTTGTGATTCTGTCAGTAAAACACATCTAGTACACAGTTGTGATTCTGTCACTAAAACACATCTAGTACATAGCTGTGATTCTGTCAGTAAAACACATCTAGTACACAGCTGTGATTCTGTCACTAAAACACATCTAGTACACAGCTGTGATTCTGTCAGTAAAACACATCTAGTACATAGCTGTGATTCTGTCAGTAAAACACATCTAGTACACAGCTGTGATTCTGTCAGTAAAACACATCTAGTACACAGCTGTGATTCTGTCAGTAAAACACATCTAGTACACAGTTGTGATTCTGTCACTAAAACACATCTAGTACACAGCTGTGATTCTGTTAGTAAAACACATCTAGTACACAGCTGTGATTCTGTCAGTAAAACACATCTAGTACATAGCTCTGATTCTGCCACTAAAACACATCTAGTACACAGCTGTGATTCTGTCAGTAAAACACATCTAGAACATAGCTGTGATTCTGTCAGTAAAACACATCTGGCACATAGCTGTGATTCTGTCACTAAAACACATCTGGCACATAGCTGTGATTCTGTCACTAAAACACATCTAGAACATAGCTGTGATTCTGTCAGTAAAACACATCTGACACATAGCTGTGATTCTGTCACTAAAACATATCTAGTACATAGCTGTGATTCCGTCACTAAAACACATCTAGTATACAGCTGTGATTCTGTCACTAAAACACATCTAGTACACAGCTGTGATTCTGTCACTAAAACACATCTAGTACATAACTGTGATTCTGTCAGTAAAACACATCTAGTACACAGCTGTGATTCTGTCACTAAAACACATCTAGTACACAGCTGTGATTCTGTCAGTAAAACACATCTTGTACATAGCTGTGATTCTGTCACTAAAACACATCTAGTACACAGCTGTGATTCTGTCACTAAAACACATCTAATACACAGCTGTGATTCTGTCACTAAAACACATCTTGTACACAGCTGTGATTTTGTCACTAAAACACATCTAGTACATAGCTGTGATTCTGTCAGTAAAATACATCTAGTACGCAGCTGTGGTTCTGTCACTAAAACACATCTAGTACACAGCTGTGATTTTGTCACTAAAACACATCTAGTACACAGCTGTGATTCTGTCAGTAAAACACATTTAGTACGTAGCTGTGATTCTGTCAGTAAAACACATCTAGTACACAGCTGTGATTCTGTCACTAAAACACATCTAGTACATAGCTGTGATTCTGTCAGTAAAACACATCTAGTACACAGCTGTGATTCTGTCACTAAAACACATCTAGTACACAGCTGTGATTCTGTCACTAAAACACATCTAGTATATAGCTGTGATTCTGTCACTAAAACACATCTAGTACACAGCTGTAATTCTGTCACTAAAACACATCTAGTACACAGCTGTCATTCTGTCACTAACACACATCTAGTACACAGCTGTGATTCTGTCACTAAAACACATCTAGTACATAGTTGTGATTCTGTCACTAAAACACATCTTGTACACAGCTGTGATTTTGTCACTAAAACACATCTAGTACACAGCTGTGATTTTGTCACTAAAACACATCTAGTACACAGCTGTGATTCTGTCACTAAAACACATCTAGTATATAGCTGTGATGCTGTCACTAAAACACATCTAGTACACAGCTGTGATTCTGTCACTAAAACACATCTTGTACACAGCTGTGATTCTGTCAGTAAAACACATCTAGTACACAGCTGTGATTCTGTCACTAAAACACATCTAGTACACAGCTGTGATTCTGTCACTAAAACACATTTTGTACACAGCTGTGATTCTGTCAGTAAAACACATCTAGTACACAGCTGTGATTCTGTCACTAAAACACATCTAGTACACAGCTGTGATTCTGTCACTAAAACACATCTAGTACACAGCTGTGATTCTGTCAGTAAAACACATCTAATACACAGCTGTGATTTTGTCAGTAAAACACATCTAGTACACAGCTGTGATTCTGTCAATAAAACACATCTAGTACACAGCTGTGATTCTGTCAGTAAAACACATCTAGTACACAGCTGTGATTCTGTCACTAAAACACATCCAGTACATAGCTGTGATTCTGTCACTAAAACACATCTAGTAGATAGCTGTGATTCTGTCAGTAAAACACACCTAATACACAGCTGTGATTCTGTCAGTAAAACACATCTAGTATACAGCTGTGATTCTGTCACTAAAACACATCTAACACATAGCTGTGATTCTGTCACTAAAACACATCTAGTACACAGCTGTGATTTTGTTAGTAAAACACATCTAATACACAGCTGTGATTCTGTCAGTAAAACACATCTAATACACAGCTGTGATTCTGTCACTAAAACACATCTAGTATACAGCTGTGATTCTGTCACTAAAACACATCTAGTACACAGCTGTGATTCTGTCAGTAAAACACATCTAGTACACAGCTGTGGTTCTGTCAGTAAAACACATTTAGTACACAGCTGTGGTTCTGTCAGTAAAACACATCTAGTACACAGCTGTGGTTCTGTCAGTAAAACACCGGATCTTTCTATACATCTGGTATGTTACCGTGTCATTCCAAACACTGTATTACATTGTTGATGGACATCAGTTAGTATGTTACTGTGTCATTACCAACACTGTATTACATTGTTGATGGACATCAGCTAGTATGTTACCGTGTCATTCCCAACACTATATTACATTGTTAATGAACATCTGCTAGTATGTTACCGTGTCATTTCCAACACTATATTACATTGTTGATGGACATCTGCTGGAATGTTACCGTGTCATTTCCAGCACTATATTACATTTTTGATGGACATTTGCTAGTATGTTACCGTGTCATTTCCAACACTATATTATATTGTTGATGGACATCGGCTAGTATGTTACCGTGTTATTTCCAACACTGAATTACATTGTTGATGGAGATCTGGTGGTATGTTACCGTGTCATTTCCAACACTATGTTACATTGTTGATGGACATCAGCTAGTATGTTACCGTGCCATTTCCAACACCATGTTACATTGTTGATGGACATCTGCTGGTATGTTACCGTGTCATTCCCAACACTATATTACATTATTTATGGACATCTGCTAGTATGTTACCGTGTCATTTCCAACACTGAATTGCATTGTTGATGCAGATCTGCTGGTATGTTACCGTGTCATTCCCAACACTATATTACATTGTTGATGGACATCAGCTAGTATGTTACCGTGTCATTTCCAACACTATATTACATTGTTGATGGACATCTGCTAGTATGTTACTGTGTCATTCCCAACACTATGTTACATTGTTGATGGACATCTGCTGGTATGTTACCGTGTCATTCCCAACACTGTATTACATTGTTGATGGACATTTGCTAGTATGTTACCGTGTCATTCCCAACACTGTATTACATTGTTGATGGACATCTGCTGGTATGTTACCGTGTCATTCCCAACACTGTATTACATTGTTGATGGACATCTGCTGGTATGTTACCGTGTCATTCCCAACACTGTGTTACATTGTTGTGTTTGGCGTTGCTAATATTTTTTAAACATAGTGTTGCATTGTTTTATTTACATTATATGTTTTACGATAACATTGTTTAACTTCAATTGTGGTGTATTGTTGATTTAGAACTGGTTTATAGTGTTTTATTAATTTCTTACCTTTCAATTTTTTGTTTCTTGGAGTCGTTGTTGTTGTGTTTTTCGTGAAAAGTTACGTAATTGGTTATATACACTGCCTACTGCAGGGAAACAAATCTCGGATTTTAACGTTCTAAGTTCGTAAACTTACTGCTGATCCACCAGGTAGATAACTTTGAAGTACTTTGTTTGTTTAAAATTAAGTACAAAGCTACACAATGGACTATTTGTGCTATGTCCACCATCACGGGTATCGAAACCCGAATTTTGCAGTGTGAATCCGCAGACACATTACTGTGCCCCTGGGGGAGGGCTTTTGAAGTAGAGTTTTCAAAATACTGACATATAATAAGCGTTATTTTGATCGGAAGGTGTTACATTTCCTTCGTGATGTTCTCCAACATAGTTTAATATAATTGTTTTTGCTTGTTTATTGTAATGTATAAAGCTACACAATGGATCATCTGTGTTCTCCTCACCATAGATATAAAAAGTTGATTTTTAATGATATAAACCCACTGGCTTATCGATGGTAACACACACACACACAAGTACATATGTGAATAACTGTTATAAAAAGTGTTGTAAAGTATATGAATTTTAATATTAACAGCTGCTGCCAACAATGCAACAACAACTTCTACCGTAAAAAGTTACAAAAGAAGTTTTAAAAAGCATAGTTTATAACGTTTTTGTTTAATTGTTTTTGATTTGTTGGTATTACTAATTTCCATTAACTGTAACAATAATTGCCAACCTTCTGTATTAGTACAGTCACTATCCACTTTTACTAGTACGGTAACCACCTACTTTTGCTGGTTCTTTCACTATCCTTTTTTACCAACATCGTTCGTTAATTCAACCAGTACCAGTCACTGGTTTTTCCTCATCTGCTTATTTACTGATCCAGATCATGACTTAAACAAACCCACATGATATCTACAAAATCCCCTTCACCTCAAAATATCTCCTGTGGGCCCATGTGGTTAAGGCACTCGACTCGTAATCCAAGGGTCGTGGGTTCGAATCCCCGTCACACCAAACATGCTCGTTTTTTCAGCCGTGGGGCGTTATAAAGTTACGGTCAATCCCATTATTCGCTGGTAAAAGAGTAGCCCAAGAGTCGGCAGTGGGTAGTGATGACTAGCTGCCTTCCCTCTAGTCTTACACTGCTAAATTAGGGACGTTTAGCTCAGATACCCCTCGAGCAGCTTTGCGCGAAATTCCAAGCAAACCAAACCAAATTTTTCCTGCGTCACATACACACGTCATTGCGTGCGTACGTGCTAATGCATGTGCATGTATGTATACAAAATGATGTGTGTGTGTGTATATATATATATTGTTACGAAGCCCAAATTAATATACAGATCATGAGTGGGTCGAAGATAAATAAAATTTATGAGCGCCCCCGATAATTTCTGCCTCTTGACCTCCGACTTGGGGTCAGAAAATTGTAAACCGAGACACCTGCTATATTCTCTCTACTTTATTACTGGCTCTTTTAACAAGTTGGTGTGATTAGGACCAAATAAGCAAACTTTTAATAAATTCTAAATCCATTAAGAAAGGAAAATATATTAATTTCAATATAATGTTTTAGTAATTTTGTCTGTTTGCTTGTGGTATGTGCGAGTCAATAATTTTTTACTATTGACATTTCAAACGTTCTGTATGAGAAGTCTGTTGCCGTTTTATCTAGATTTTTTCCTAGTTTATCAGAAGCTTGTGTCATTGTAATAAAGATATTTTCATAGGTGAAGTTTCGTAAGCCTAAATATAATTTCATGTCTGTTTTCTTGGCAATGGATGCAGTGTTCGTTATTAAACTTAAACGTTTTGAACAATGTCTCTCACTTGACTTGTATTAACAGAATAGCCTTTAGCTTCTCCATCAGATATATAACGGTAAGTTGCAAGTTAACTGGACCGGGTATGTTATTCAGCGTGTTCAGAATGAGAACCCGGAGGTGTGTAGTTCGCAACCCATTGTAGCAAATATTTACTTCAAACTTTGATTAAACGTTGGTGTGACAAGTTTCCTTCTCTCTAGTCTCTCATCTCACAAATTTGTTAGTTTCTGAATTATGATTTCGTTGCGTTCGAGAATGTTTATAAATCTATTTTCCCATATCAGCTCAAACATAAAAACAAAGTAGCTCCCCTATAGGAACTTTGTATTCATGAGCATAAACATTAAATGTAATGTTACTGATTTTTTTTAAAACTTGGCTGAATGTACATTTCAGATATAATGCATAGGCTATATATACTACATGGCCAAAAGTGTGTGGACACCCGACTATCACACCCATATAACAGCCTTCACTTTTCTGATAAGGCTTTTCACTAGATTTTGGAACATACCTGCGAGGATTCGCTCCTATTCGGCCACAAGAATATTAGTGAGATGTCGGACGAGAAGGCCTGACTCACAGTAGGCGTTCCAATTCATCCCGAAGGTGTCTGATGGGGTTGAGATCAGGCCTCTGTGCAGGCCAGTCTTGTTCTTCTACACCAACCTCGGCAAACCATGTCTTTATGGACGTCGCTTTGTGCACAGAGGCATTGTCATGTTGAAACAAAAAAGGGTCTTTCCCACGCTGTTGCCACAAAGTTGAAAGCACACAATTCTCTAGAATGTCATTGTATACTGTAGCATTAAGATTTTCCTTCACTGGAACTAAAGATCCTAGCCCAAACCATGAAAAATAGCCCCAGACCATTATTCCTCCTCCACAAAACTATACAGTTGGTACTATGCATTCAGGCAGATAGCGTTCTCCTGGCATCCGTCAAATCCAGATTCATCCGTCAGACTGCGTGAAGCGTGATTCATCACTCCAGAGAACGCGTTTCCACTGCTCCAGAGTCCAATGACGGTGTGCTATACACCATTCCAGCCGATGCTCGGCATTGTGTATGGTGATCTTAAGCTTGTGTGCGGTTTCTCGGCCATGGAAACCCATTTCATGAAGCTCTCGACGAACAATTCTTGTGCTGACGTTGCTTCCAGAGGCAGTTTGGAACTCGGTTGTGAGTGTTGCAACTGTGGACAGATTATTTTTACGCGCTTCAGCACTTGGCGGTCCCGTTCTGTGAGCTTGTGTGGTCTACCGCTTCGTGGCTTAGCTGTTGTTGCTCCTAGACGTTTCCATTTTACAATAACAGTACTTACAGTTGACCGGGCAGCTCTAGTGTGGCAGAAATTTGACGAACTGACTTGTTGGAAAGGTGGCATCTTATGACAGTGCCATGTTGAAAGTCACTGAGCTCTTCAGTACGACCCATTCTACTGCTTATGTTTATCTATGGAGATTGCATGGCTGTATGCTTGATTTTATGCACCTGTTAGCAATAGCTGTAGCTGAAATAACCGTACCCACTCATTAGAAGTGGTGTCCACATACTTTTGGTTGTATAGTACATTAATGTAATAACGTGTTAGGCCTATTTTATGAGTAACATGTTAGACCTAATTTTAGTATCAGGTCATCCCATGAGTAATGTCGTTTGTAACACTAAGATTTAAATGGAGAAAAAATAACTCAAATGACAACTTTAATCAATAAAGTATTTTCTAATACTTTCAATAACAGTCTGTCAATGTCTGAATAGATTGTCAACACCATGCTTATACAAATCAGGTGGTTTTGAGATAAGAAAGGTACAAAGGCTATTTTTTAATTCATTCATAGAAGTAAACTGTTTTTTATTCAGATAATGTTTTAAGTTTCTTAAAAGATGATAATCTGAAGGAGTAAAATCACGAGAATAAGAGGGGTGGGGAAGTTTCTCCCACCCAAACTCTTCAATTTATCTGCAAGTGATCCTAGTGGTGTGAAGACGTTTATTGTCATGGTGGAAAACAACTCTTTTCTAATTCACCAGAACAGGGCTCGCTTTCTTGGTTTATCTGAATGCAGTGTTTAGTCAATCCAGTTGATTATAGTATCTTTCAACAGTGATTGTCTGGTTTGGTTATACCAACTCAAAGCAAAACCTTCCTAGGGTATATGTTTGCTTTTGTCTGTGATGTAGCTGGTTCTCGTGCACTAACCTACTGTTGGCAACACTTAACATTTTGATAGAGTTCCCATTTCTTATCTCCAGTCATTAAGCTTGAAGTTCACAAGAGTGAAGAGATGTGTAAATGTCTATTTGTTCTGTCACATTATCAGTTAACAACTCATGTGGTATCCATTTTTCCAACTTTGAAACTCTAGTAAGTTGTTGCAAATGTCAATGGACAGTGGAAAGAGATGAATCGAGTTTCTGGGCTAATTCTTCAACAGTTACAGCACGAGTGTTGCTAGGAGCACCTTGTTATCAAACTCAATAGGGCACCCAGTACGAGCTGCATCTGTCAAACTGAAGTCACCAGTTCTAAACTTATTGAACCATCTTTGACACTTCCTCACATTCAGAATGTCATTGACCTGCACCTCTTGAATGCTTCATGTAGCTGTGGTAGCACTTTTCCCTCTTCTGGACATGTAAAACATTATGTGCTCCTATGATACCTCTATGATAACTGGGGCTTCTGAAATAAATAAAACAAAAACTAGTAAAGAAATGAACTGGCTTACAGTTAATGCTATCTGGTAATCCCATATAACTAGTAAAGAAATGAACTGGCTTACAGTTAACGCTATCAAGTCACCCCATATAACCAGTAAAGAAATGAACTGGCTTACACTTAATGCTATCTGGTAATCCCATATAACCAGTAAAGAAATGAACTGGCTTACAGTTAATACTATCAAGTCACCCCATATAACTTATATGACTTTGAGAATAACTTCATCTAGCCAAGAAATGTGCATTTAAACTTATCCTATCTCAAACAACGACATTACTTAAGGGATGACCTAACATTACGTTAGGCCCAACTGTAGTAATATTACTTTTAAGTCTATTTTATGAATAACGTGTTAGGCCCAACTGTAGTAATATTGCTTTAAGTCTATTTTATGAATAACGTGTTAGGCCCAATTTTAGTAATATCTCATTTAAGTTTATTTTATGAATAACATGTTAAGCTCCAGTTTTAGCACTATCACCTTAGGCCTATTTTATTAATATTCGGCTTATTTCGATAAATATAACGTTAAGCAAACGAGTGCACATAGTTGATCATTTATCTTACATGCCAACTTCTGTACTTAATAAAAAAACTATAGACTTATGTCCGTATACAAGCGTGCTTCGAACTGTGTTTATTTGTTGCGTGACATTGCCAGCCTTAATATTGTGTTTTAGTCTAAACTTTATTTTCGACGTTGGTACCAAAAAAAGAATGATTTAATACGTATTCATAGGAAGTATGGAAAGTTAAATAAATATGATAGACAAGCCACTATAGTTACTAACCCTATTTTTATAATTCATTATCTTCATTCCTCCATGATCTTCTTGTTATGATTATATTCCATTTTTATTTCAAGTATAAAACCTGTATACGAGTTTTATGCGGTTATGTCAGTCAAGATTAAAATTCCAATTGTTAACCTTTACCCTCTATTCGAGTGATTATCGTTTGCTGTTCTTTTGTGGGGTCGAGGGTGGCGTTGTGACTAATACGTCGGGATGAGATTTAGTGTTATACAAATGATGCCTCTGAACATTTTCAGCTGTGAATGTGTTATACGAATGGCAGGTGGTTCCATTATTCAGTTCAAAGGTTTAGATGAAGCCATTGTGGTGGTGAGTACTGCTAGCTAGCTATAACTCAAAATTAGGGAATTTTAATTTTTTTTTATTGTGCGCAAAGCTACATAAGGGTGGTCTTTACTGGTCATCTATAATTTAGCAGTGAAAGACTAGAGGAAAGGCAGTTAGTCATCACCACCAACCGCTATCTGTAGGGATACCGTCACATTACACTGTGAAAGGGCAAGCATGTTTTGTGTAACGATGATTCGAACCCGGGACACCCAGATTGTGAGTCAAGTGCTCTAATCACCTAGACCCTGTTTTAAATGAAACCACCCACCGTCAATTCCTGGACTATTTTTCTTTACAAGGAATAGTGGGACTTACAGTCACTTTACAACGCCTTCAGCCGTGGTGAAGTTATACTGCGAATCAATCCCTACTGTTTAAAGTGAACACTAGTCCCAAGAGTTGACACCAGGTGACCTCGACTATTCTCATTTTCCCCTAACCCTTCCAAGTTTGGGACGACTAAGGTAAATAATCCACGAAATGCATATAAAAAAGAAGTAAACTAGAATTTGAAATCAGATTTCGCAAAGAACAATGTGTTTAAATCATTATTTTTTGTCTGACTGTTTGAAACCTACAGAAAATAAATTTCACAGACCTTGCATGTGCATCAACACGTTTTGTTTAATAAAATAACACAAGCAACTTTTTTCACTTTTAAGGATGTTGTATATTTTGTTTCTTCTGGAGTTAAAATGTTATTGCTTCTAAAGAGCGTTGATAAAAAAAATGATAGAACGTAAGTTAAAATTATTTTTTACTTATTGACTGTTTTACTCGCCATAGTTCTGAATGTCTGAAATAGAACTGCAAGACTACTTTCATGTTTTGTTCGTTTGTTTCCAAGTGTCATTCGCGTGGTCAGTACTGAGGTCTTCTAATAGTACAACAACAACAAAAATTGTTATCAGTTTTGGGACCCCTTCAATGAAGATATTTAACTCTCTTTCGAAATCGTAAAAAAAAAAATTTTTAATATTTTGTGAGAAATATTGTACATTGTTCTGTCACCAACTTTCAGAAAACAAATATTATCAATTGAGATAAGTACGAAGTGTGTAACTGATGTGCAACAACAACAAGATGAAAAAAAAAACAGTTCAAAACTGCCTTTTATTGTTGTCGAATGCTCAAATTAAAAAAAAAAAGAAAAGAGAAAAGATAAGCTGTTAGCAACGGCGAAGCCAAAGAGTTAGGCCTAACTGGGTACGTGGTCGACCAATGCCTGATCGAGTGATAAAAATTTTGACCTATAAAAGAACTGAAGAGAAAAACAAAACAAACTAGTTTACAGAAACAGGGAATGGTGCAAAACGTGAAGAGGAGGATAAGTGATCAGCGAGTTGACGGTTTGTTTGTTTTGAATTTCGTGCAAAGCTACACAAGGGCTACCTGCACCAAGCGAATTGACGGGATCACGTGCTAAGACATAATTGTTTCATTTAGTTAAATAGGATCAAATGCTTACCGTTCACAGAACGAACAACCCGGATATTTTATAAAATAATGTTGTGTTAACGCAATGTCATGCAATCCAATGTTATAATGTAACATATATCTTTGGTCACAGAGCCATACAGGGGCTGCTTATATACATATAAAGGGGCCAGACCAAATTGCTGTGTTAAATGTATGACCTGATAGTTACCACTGTCCAGGAAACTATAAAAACAAAACTACGTGGTTAGTACTAGTATTCTAATCGCCCTGTACTTTTTTTCATTTTAACACTGATCAATAATAAGAAAAAATATACTTACATTAACAGTAAATATGGATACATAAATACGATCCCACAGATTGTAATAGATTTATAGAAATACAATATCTATACCTGAAACAAAAATTCTAATAGGTAAGAACGTGCCGGGAGTTTCTGGGGTGTATCGGAATATCAAAAGTTTTATAGCTGAAATTAAAATAAATATGTACATATATATGACGAACAGTTAGCGAAAACGTAGCCAAAGTTAGGCCAGAATGAGCCCGGGGTCGGTCAGTGTGTGAGCAAGTGATAATAAATCTTGACCTATAAAAGAACTGAATAAAATAAGACAAATTAGTTTATATGCAATATTTATTATCACTCGTTCAGGCTTTGGCCAGCCACGTGTCTCAGCACATCTTAAAAAGCTACAAACTGTTAAAGATTCACTAATAACTACAGCTTTTAGGCTACCAACAGGGGCGTAGATCCTGTGGGGATGGGTGGGATACTTTCCCCCTTCATTTTAGGTGGGGGTATGGTGCATACAATCATCCTCCCCTACAGTTTGGTCTGTTGAATCGTTTTATTGCATCACAGGCCTACAAATTGTGTGTTTGTTCTTGTGATTCTCGCGTTCTTGACAATCGAATCACATAATTAGGCCTAGATGTAGGCTTTTTCAGTAGCCGAAATGTACATATTTAATATAGGCGTGCTTCTAAGCTTTTCGATCTAAGCGATACTTCGTAAGTATCAGTCAGTAGGCCTAAGTATACATGCAAGTATCGTGGCAACAAGATTACTCTGTGACTGCATGCTTACAGCTTTCAGGTTCACGTAATCAGAGATTACCAATTTGCAAATTGAACAGTCCACATAAGTGGTTGCAAAAATCATCCCCCCCCATCGGGTGTAACAAATCTACGCCCCTGGCTACCAAGATGCATATATTCTACATTCTTGTGGAAATATGTTTCCCATAAAAGACTGATACAAAAATTGCGAGTTCCACTACTCTGATAAAACTCTATAAAAATGATTCACTGACTGACATACATCGCTATGTCACACATGATTATGATAGAGTTCAGAATCCTTGTCACACATGATTATGATAGGGATCAGAATCCTTGTCACACATGATTATGATAGGGTTCAGAATCCTTGTCACACATGATTATGATAGGGATCAGAATCCTTGTCACACATGATTATGATAGGGATCAGAATCCTTGTCACACATGATTATGATAGGGTTCAGAATCCTTGTCGCACATGATTATGATAGGGTTCAGAATCCTTGTCGCACATGATTATGATAGGGTTCAGAATCCTTGTCACACATGATTATGATAGAGTTCAGAATCCTTGTCACACATGATTATGATAAGGTTCAGAATCCTTGTCACACATGATTATGATAGAGTTCAGAATCCTTGTCACACATGATTATGATAAGGTTCAGAATCCTTGTCACACATGATTATGATGGGGCTCAGAATCCTTGTCACACATGATTATGATAAGGTTCAGAATCCTTGTCACACATGATTATGATAGAGTTCAGAATCCTTGTCGCACATGATTATGATAGGGTTCAGAATCCTTGTCGCACATGATTATGATAGGGTTCAGAATCCTTGTCACACATGGTTATGATAGGGTTCAGAATCCTTGTCACACATGATTATGATAGGGTTCAGAATTCTTGTCACACATGATTATGATAAGGTTCAGAATCCTTGTCACACATGATTATGATAGGGTTCAGAATCCTTCTCCAGTTGATTTCTGTTACACGAACAAGACCATCTACATTAGACATAAAATTATTGAATACTCATTGGCGGAAATATCTTGTGACACAAGTGACGTTGTACTTCCGAACTGTTTCCGAACATATACCATCAAACGAAGCGACACACTACCGTATCAACCGTGTGTGATCAGATAGAAAGAGGAGTAACATTCCACTAATGAAATATTATTCAAGGACATGATCCTCATGTAAGAATAATGCTGGTAACATTTGTCAGGTTATTAACAATTGTTAAGATGGGAGGAAGAAGAACATGGCCGATTCAGAACATAAGGGGTAATATGAAACGTGAAGAGGGGAACAAATAACCAGTGAAGTCTGCGAAGAGTCACGTGTTTTAACCATTCGCACCACTGCTTGTCACTCAGTCAGTAGACTCTAAAATGATTTCACATAAGATAAATTAACGTTGCAGATTGAGCTGTCCTGACGTCACGTTAGTTCCTGATGAAGTGATGAGCCAGATTCGCGTTAGTTCACTGTATAGTGACGATCCAGAATCACGTTAGTTCACTATATAGTGGTGATCCAGAATCACGTTACTTCACTGTATAGTGACGATCCAGAATCACGTTAATTCATTGTATAGTGACGATCCAGAATCACGTTAATTCATTGTATAGTGACGATCCAGAATCACGTTAGTTCACTGTATAGTGACGATCCAGAATCACGTTAATTCATTGTATAGTGACGATCCAGAATCACGTTAGTTCACTGTATAGTGACGATCCAGAATTACGTTAGTTCACTGTATAGTGGTATCCAGAAGTGTATAGTGGTGATGTTACAGAATCACAGAGTGATACCAGTTGATACTGTTAAGGCAACCAGTTTACAGCAGAGTTAAAACTGAATCAGTACATATGAGAATGTCAGAGTTTGTGCCAGGTGTACTCAAGGTATGAAGATTATCAACAATGACGAAGGATCTGTTAGAGTCCTACAAAGTAATGAATGAACGATACAGGTAGGGAATTCACTGAAGATGACACTGTGTTCCGTTGCTTTCATCATAAACTATAACGTTAAGTTTATACGTTGTTGTACTGTTCCGTGCTACTCCAAACTTGCAGTATGTTCCTAATCGCTCCAGGTTCACTGTAGTTTTACATATCAATTTTGAAACTGTAACTTTAAGGTTTATTCTAATAAACTCGTTTGTGAAAGCAAAGAAAACGATATGTTACAATATATTACTCATACTGCATCTGCTATATTTAATACCGAGAAGGCCTTTCGTCAAAACCACGGTTCATCAGACTAATTGAGATGCAAAAGACATAATAGTAGTCTTGACGCTATATATATAATTAGTTGTAATAAACAGTAAACTTTACTGCGTGAAACAGATTCATCGATTAAGTTATAATTACACTCAACTTTATTTAAGGCTTAGCCTCTTCTTATAAGTCCCAAAATTGTAACGCTTCTGTACTGCTATATTCTCACTGTTTTTCTACCACTACAGATTTATTGTGGTGTTTCCCCCTGTGAATTTCTGCAATACAAGTTAATGGTGGTTCTATATTACCCTTCTTTTGCCGAAGCCGAAAGTTTGGAATATTTTACTTTCTCTCTAAAAATCCAACAATCTAGTTTACATGGCGTTCTTTGTCGTAATTTCTTATAGAGCCGTTTAAAAATATTTTTATCTTTTCTCCATTTAAACAATATAACTTATACTTTTTAAAACTTCTCTGGTGAGAATTTAGTAGCGCAGTTTATAAGATGTTTTTGTCTCTTAGTGGTTAGTGGGACTGAAATGTGAATCTGAGAGTTCATAGTGGAGAGGGGCCAAAGACATGCTGGACCGTGCTTTTGACCGCTTGTTTTCTACTAGCTTAAAATTATAGACTGTTGGAACGAGTTTCCAAAATACAGATATTAGAGATCTCGTTTGTTTTGCTCAAGATAACTGGAAATGTTATCACAAATTTTCACTCTCAGATAACACAAGCAACAGTAAAAGTCAAAATGACTTTAAATTTGGCGTTATATAGTAAGATGGTTTTCGATATCTCATTATTCGTAAGCGAGCAGAGAAACGATGGAAGTCATACTCCGATACGACATTGACAACCATCTACCTACATCAAGACGTTCTCACAGAATTTAACAGACGTTATTCTTCGTGTAATCCAACGTTAGTGGTTCCTCTGCTATCTCCTCCGCAGCAAATAGGCTTAAGAACAATACATTTTTACTGTAAAATCAAATTAAAGTATGAGTTTTACGGTAATTACTTAAGATTTCTCTTTCAGCTTGAAGTCTGTAAATACACCTTATTTACAGACAATATGCAACATGGACGTGGATTCAAGAAAAACTTTAGATAAATATCAGAAAATTGTATAATGTAGTGTTCCACTTGCATGTTATATTAGTGTAAGAAGCTAATACGTATGTAACCAATAGATGGCGCAAAAATTCTCTTACGTGAATATATAAATACGTACTGCTTCCGAGTCCCGGCATGGCCAGGTGGTTAAGGTACTTGACTCGTGATCTGAGGGTCGCGAGTTCTAATCCCTGTCACACCAAACATGCTCGTCCTTTCAGCTATGGGGGCGTTATAAAGTTACGGTCAATCCCACTATTGCCGGTGGGTGGTGATGACTAGCTGCTTTCCCTCTAATCTTACACTGCTAAATTAGGGACGGCTAGCGCAGATAGCCCTCGTAAAGCTTTGCGTGAGATACAAACCATACTACTTCCAAAATCACATAACTCTTACCTCCATTCTATAACGATGCTTTTTTTGTAAAATTAACGCTTAGATTCTGAGTGTGTTAAAGGAAAAATATAACCGTAAGTTTTAGAAATGTTAATAATTTAACATGTTTAACTGACTTTGAAATTAACTTTTATTTTTGACTTTGAATTTAATATGAGTAGTTTTAACATTCATTTCAAACCGGATCCGAGTGGTTAAAGCGCTCGACCCACAATCTTAGTGTATCAGAGTCGAGTTCAGAAGCATTCAAGTCTTCCAGTTCACTAAGAAAACCAAATCGTTTATAGACAATATCATAGGCAGTTATTTTCTCTGTCAATGAGATAACAAACTGATCCACAACTGGAATAAAAGTTTGTGTGTGGAATTATTTTCTCGATGCTTCACCATAATCCAATAGTTTAAGGCGCGCATTTCTCAGGCCAAGCAAAATCTGAGAGTATTTTTCTGTTCTAGACATTCTCTTCCCCCACATTCTCATACTCTGAGAGTATTTTTCTGTTCTAGACATTCTCTTCCCCCACATTCTCATACTCTGAGAGTATTTTTCTGTTCTAGACATTCTCTTCCCCCACATTCTCATACTCTGAGAGTATTTTTCTGTTCTAGACATTCTCTTCCCCCACATTCTCATACTCTGAGAGTATTTTTCTGTTCTAGACGTTCTCTTCCCCACATTCTCATACTCTGAGAGTATTTTTCTGTTCTAGACATTCTCTTCCCCCACATTCTCATACTCTGAGAGTATTTTCTGTTCTAGACATTCTCTTCCCCACATTCTCATACTCTGAGAGTAATTTTCTGTTCTAGACATTCTCTTCCCCACATTCTCATACTCTGAGAGTATTTTTCTGTTCTAGACATTCTCTTCCCCACATTCTCATACTCTGAGAGTATTTTTCTGTTCTAGACATTCTCTTCCCCACATTCTCATACTCTGAGAGTATTTTTCTGTTCTAGACATTCTCTTCCCCACATTCTCATACTCTGAGAGTATTTTTCTGTTCTAGACATTCTCTTCCCCACATTCTCATACTCTGAGAGTATTTTTCTGTTCTAGACATTCTCTTCCCCACATTCTCATACTCTGAGAGTATTTTTCTGTTCTAGACATTCTCTTCCCCACATTCTCATACTCTGAGAGTATTTTTCTGTTCTAGACATTCTCTTCCCCACATTCTCATACTCTGAGAGTATTTTTCTGTTCTAGACATTCTCTTCCCCACATTCTCATACTCTGAGAGTATTTTTCTGTTCTAGACATTCTCTTCCCCACATTCTCATACTCTGAGAGTATTTTTCTGTTCTAGACATTCTCTTCCCCACATTCTCATACTCTGAGAGTATTTTTCTGTTCTAGACATTCTCTTCCCCACATTCTCATACTCTGAGAGTATTTTTCTGTTCTAGACATTCTCTTCCCCACATTCTCATACTCTGAGAGTATTTTTCTGTTCTAGACATTCTCTTCCCCACATTCTCATACTCTGAGAGTATTTTTCTGTTCTAGACATTCTCTTCCCCACATTCTCATACTCTGAGAGTATTTTTCTGTTCTAGACATTCTCTTCCCCACATTCTCATACTCTGAGAGTATTTTTCTGTTCTAGACATTCTCTCCCCACATTCTCATACTCTGAGAGTATTTTTCTGTTCTAGACATTCTCTTCCCCACATTCTCATACTCTGAGAGTATTTTTCTGTTCTAGACATTCTCTTCCCCACATTCTCATACTCTGAGAGTATTTTCTGTTCTAGACATTCTCTTCCCCACATTCTCATACTCTGAGTATTTTCTGTTCTAGACATTCTCTTCCCCACATTCTCATACTCTGAGAGTATTTTTCTGTTCTAGACATTCTCTTCCCCACATTCTCATACTCTGAGAGTATTTTCTGTTCTAGACATTCTCTTCCCCACATTCTCATACTCTGAGAGTATTTTTCTGTTCTAGACATTCTCTTCCCCACATTCTCATACTCTGAGAGTATTTTTCTGTTCTAGACATTCTCTTCCCCACATTCTCATACTCTGAGAGTATTTTTCTGTTCTAGACATTCTCTTCCCCACATTCTCATACTCTGAGAGTATTTTTCTGTTCTAGACATTCTCTTCCCCACATTCTCATACTCTGAGAGTATTTTTCTGTTCTAGACATTCTCTTCCCCACATTCTCATACTCTGAGAGTATTTTTCTGTTCTAGACATTCTCTTCCCCACATTCTCATACTCTGAGAGTATTTTTCTGTTCTAGACATTCTCTTCCCCACATTCTCATACTCTGAGAGTATTTTTCTGTTCTAGACATTCTCTTCCCCACATTCTCATACTCTGAGAGTATTTTTTCTGTTCTAGACATTCTCTTCCCCACATTCTCATACTCTGAGAGTATTTTTCTGTTCTAGACATTCTCTTCCCCACATTCTCATACTCTGAGAGTATTTTTCTGTTCTAGACATTCTCTTCCCCACATTCTCATACTCTGAGAGTATTTTTCTGTTCTAGACATTTCTTCCCCACATTCTCATACTCTGAGAGTATTTTTCTGTTCTAGACATTCTCTTCCCCACATTCTCATACTCTGAGAGTATTTTTCTGTTCTAGACATTCTCTTCCCCACATTCTCATACTCTGAGAGTATTTTTCTGTTCTAGACATTCTCTTCCCCACATTCTCATACTCTGAGAGTATTTTTCTGTTCTAGACATTCTCTTCCCCACATTCTCATACTCTGAGAGTATTTTTCTGTTCTAGACATTCTCTTCCCCACATTCTCATACTCTGAGAGTATTTTTCTGTTCTAGACATTCTCTTCCCCACATTCTCATACTCTGAGAGTATTTTTCTGTTCTAGACATTCTCTTCTCCCACATTCTCATACTCTGAGAGTATTTTTCTGTTCTAGACATTCTCTTCCCCACATTCTCATACTCTGAGAGTATTTTTCTGTTCTAGACATTCTCTTCCCCACATTCTCATACTCTGAGAGTTCTAGTACTCTGAGAGTTTTTTCTGTTCTAGACATTCTCTTCCCCACATTCTCATACTCTGAGAGTATTTTTCTGTTCTAGACATTCTCTCATACTCTGAGAGTATTTTTCTGTTCCACATTCTCTTCATACATACTCTGAGAGTATTTTTTTTCTGTTCTAGACATTCTCATTTCCCCACATTCTCATACTCTGAGAGTATTTTTCTGTTCTAGACATTCTCTTCCCCACATTCTCATACTCTGAGAGTATTTTTCTGTTCTAGACATTCTCTTCCCCACATTCTCATACTCTGAGAGTATTTTTCTGTTCTAGACATTCTCTTCCCCACATTCTCATACTCTGAGAGTATTTTTTCTGTTCTAGACATTCTCTTCCCCACATTCTCATACTCTGAGAGTATTTTTCTGTTCTAGACATTCTCTTCCCCACATTCTCATACTCTGAGAGTATTTTTCTGTTCTAGACATTCTCTTCCCCACATTCTCATACTCTGAGAGTATTTTTCTGTTCTAGACATTCTCTTCCCCACATTCTCATACTCTGAGAGTATTTTTCTGTTCTAGACATTCTCTTCCCCACATTCTCATACTCTGAGAGTATTTTTCTGTTCTAGACATTCTCTTCCCCACATTCTCATACTCTGAGATTTTTCTGTTCTAGACATTCTCTTCCCCCACATTCTCATACTCTGAGAGTATTTTTCTGTTCTAGACATTCTCTTCCCCACATTCTCATACTCTGAGAGTATTTTTCTGTTCTAGACATTCTCTTCCCCACATTCTCATACTCTGAGAGTATTTTTCTGTTCTAGACATTCTCTTCCCCACATTCTCATACTCTGAGAGTATTTTTCTGTTCTAGACATTCTCTCCCCCACATTCTCATACTCTGAGAGTATTTTTCTGTTCTAGACATTCTCTTCCCCACATTCTCATACTCTGAGAGTATTTTTCTGTTCTAGACATTCTCTTCCCCACATTCTCATACTCTGAGAGTATTTTTCTGTTCTAGACATTCTCTTCCCCCACATTCTCATACTCTGAGAGTATTTTTCTGTTCTAGACATTCTCTTCCCCACATTCTCATACTCTGAGAGTATTTTTCTGTTCTAGACATTCTCTTCCCCACATTCTCATACTCTGAGACTCTGAGTATTTTTCTGTTCTAGACATTCTCTTCCCCACATTCTCATACTCTGAGAGTATTTTTCTGTTCTAGACATTCTCTTCCCCACATTCTCATACTCTGAGAGTATTTTCTGTTCTAGACATTTCTTCCCCACATTCTCATACTCTGAGAGTATTTTTCTGTTCTAGACATTCTCTTCCCCACATTCTCATACTCTGAGAGTATTTTTCTGTTCTAGACATTCTCTTCCCCACATTCTCATACTCTGAGAGTATTTTTCTGTTCTAGACATTCTCTTCCCCACATTCTCATACTCTGAGAGTATTTTTCTGTTCTAGACATTCTCTTCCCCACATTCTCATACTCTGAGAGTATTTTTCTGTTCTAGACATTCTCTTCCCCACATTCTCATACTCTGAGAGTATTTTTCTGTTCTAGACATTCTCTTCCCCACATTCTCATACTCTGAGAGTATTTTTCTGTTCTAGACATTCTCTTCCCCACATTCTCATACTCTGAGAGTATTTTTCTGTTCTAGACATTCTCTTCCCCAC
Source organism: Tachypleus tridentatus (assembly GCF_004210375.1). Taxonomy (NCBI): domain Eukaryota; kingdom Metazoa; phylum Arthropoda; class Merostomata; order Xiphosura; family Limulidae; genus Tachypleus; species Tachypleus tridentatus. Next base: position 120,863,817 of record NC_134836.1, on the reverse strand, counting down.
ATTCTCATACTCTGAGAGTATTTTTCTGTTCTAGACATTCTCTTCCCCACATTCTCATACTCTGAGAGTATTTTTCTGTTCTAGACATTCTCTCCCCACATTCTCATACTCTGAGAGTATTTTTTCTGTTCTAGACATTCTCTTCCCCACATTCTCATACTCTGAGAGTATTTTTCTGTTCTAGACATTCTCTTCCCCACATTCTCATACTCTGAGAGTATTTTTCTGTTCTAGACATTCTCTTCCCCACATTCTCATACTCTGAGAGTATTTTTCTGTTCTAGACATTCTCTTCCCCACATTCTCATACTCTGAGAGTCTCTTCCCCACATTTTTCTGTTCTAGACATTCTCTTCCCCACATTCTCATACTCTGAGAGTATTTTCTGTTCTAGACATTCTCTTCCCCACATTCTCATACTCTGAGTATTTTTCTGTTCTAGACATTCTCTTCCCCACATTCTCATACTCTGAGAGTATTTTCTGTTCTAGACATTCTCTTTCCCCACATTCTCATACTCTGAGAGTATTTTTCTGTTCTAGACATTCTCTTCCCCATTCTCATACTGAGAGTATTTTTTCTGTTCTAGACATTCTCTTCCCCACATTCTCATACTCTGAGAGTATTTTTTCTGTTCTAGACATTCTCTTCCCCACATTCTCATACTCTGAGAGTATTTTTCTGTTCTAGACATTCTCTTCCCCACATTCTCATACTCTGAGAGTATTTTTCTGTTCTAGACATTCTCTTCCCCACATTCTCATACTCTGAGAGTATTTTTCTGTTCTAGACATTCTCTTCCCCACATTCTCATACTCTGAGAGTATTTTTCTGTTCTAGACATTCTCTTCCCCACATTCTCATACTCTGAGAGTATTTTTCTGTTCTAGACATTCTCTTCCCCACATTCTCATACTCTGAGAGTATTTTTCTGTTCTAGACATTCTCTTCCCCACATTCTCATACTCTGAGAGTATTTTTCTGTTCTAGACATTCTCTTCCCCACATTCTCATACTCTGAGAGTATTTTTCTGTTCTAGACATTCTCTTCCCCACATTCTCATACTCTGAGAGTATTTTTCTGTTCTAGACATTCTCTTCCCCACATTCTCATACTCTGAGAGTATTTTTCTGTTCTAGACATTCTCTTCCCCACATTCTCATACTCTGAGAGTATTTTTCTGTTCTAGACATTCTCTTCCCCACATTCTCATACTCTGAGAGTATTTTTCTGTTCTAGACATTCTCTTCCCCACATTCTCATACTCTGAGAGTATTTTTCTGTTCTAGACATTCTCTTCCCCACATTCTCATACTCTGAGAGTATTTTTCTGTTCTAGACATTCTCTTCCCCACATTCTCATACTCTGAGAGTATTTTTCTGTTCTAGACATTCTCTTCCCCACATTCTCATACTCTGAGAGTATTTTTCTGTTCTAGACATTCTCTTCCCCACATTCTCATACTCTGAGAGTATTTTTCTGTTCTAGACATTCTCTTCCCCACATTCTCATACTCTGAGAGTATTTTTCTGTTCTAGACATTCTCTTCCCCACATTCTCATACTCTGAGAGTATTTTTCTGTTCTAGACATTCTCTTCCCCACATTCTCATACTCTGAGAGTATTTTTCTGTTCTAGACATTCTCTTCCCCCACATTCTCATACTCTGAGAGTATTTTTCTGTTCTAGACATTCTCTTCCCCACATTCTCATACTCTGAGAGTATTTTTCTGTTCTAGACATTCTCTTCCCCACATTCTCATACTCTGAGAGTATTTTTCTGTTCTAGACATTCTCTTCCCCACATTCTCATACTCTGAGAGTATTTTTCTGTTCTAGACATTCTCTTCCCCACATTCTCATACTCTGAGAGTATTTTTCTGTTCTAGACATTCTCTTCCCCACATTCTCATACTCTGAGAGTATTTTTCTGTTCTAGACATTCTCTTCCCCACATTCTCATACTCTGAGAGTATTTTTTCTGTTCTATTCTTTTCTGTTCTAGACATTCTCTCCCCCACATTCTCATACTCTGAGAGTATTTTTCTGTTCTAGACATTCTCTCCCCCACATTCTCATACTCTGAGAGTATTTTTCTGTTCTAGACATTCTCTTCCCCACATTCTACTCTGAGAGTTTTTCTGTTCTAGACATTCTCTTCCCCACATTCTCATACTCTGAGAGTATTTTTCTGTTCTAGACATTCTCTTCCCCACATTCTCATACTCTGAGAGTATTTTTCTGTTCTAGACATTCTCTTCCCCACATTCTCATACTCTGAGAGTATTTTTCTGTTCTAGACATTCTCTTCCCCACATTCTCATACTCTGAGAGTATTTTTCTGTTCTAGACATTCTCTTCCCCACATTCTCATACTCTGAGAGTATTTTTCTGTTCTAGACATTCTCTCATTCTCACATTCTCATACTCTGAGAGTATTTTTCTGTTCTAGACATTCTCTTCCCCACATTCTCATACTCTGAGAGTATTTTTCTGTTCTAGACATTCTCTTCCCCACATTCTCATACTCTGAGAGTATTTTTCTGTTCTAGACATTCTCTTCCCCACATTCTCATACTCTGAGAGTATTTTTCTGTTCTAGACATTCTCTTCCCCACATTCTCATACTCTGAGAGTATTTTTCTGTTCTAGACATTCTCTTCCCCACATTCTCATACTCTGAGAGTATTTTTCTGTTCTAGACATTCTCTTCCCCACATTCTCATACTCTGAGAGTATTTTTCTGTTCTAGACATTCTCTTCCCCACATTCTCATACTCTGAGAGTATTTTTCTGTTCTAGACATTCTCTTCCCCACATTCTCATACTCTGAGAGTATTTTTCTGTTCTAGACATTCTCTTCCCCACATTCTCATACTCTGAGAGTATTTTTCTGTTCTAGACATTCTCTTCCCCACATTCTCATACTCTGAGAGTATTTTTCTGTTCTAGACATTCTCTTCCCCACATTCTCATACTCTGAGAGTATTTTTCTGTTCTAGACATTCTCTTCCCCACATTCTCATACTCTGAGAGTATTTTTCTGTTCTAGACATTCTCTTCCCCACATTCTCATACTCTGAGAGTATTTTTCTGTTCTAGACATTCTCTTCCCCACATTCTCATACTCTGAGAGTATTTTTCTGTTCTAGACATTCTCTTCCCCACATTCTCATACTCTGAGAGTATTTTTCTGTTCTAGACATTCTCTTCCCCACATTCTCATACTCTGAGAGTATTTTTCTGTTCTAGACATTCTCTTCCCCACATTCTCATACTCTGAGAGTATTTTTCTGTTCTAGACATTCTCTTCCCCACATTCTCATACTCTGAGAGTATTTTTCTGTTCTAGACATTCTCTTCCCCACATTCTCATACTCTGAGAGTATTTTTCTGTTCTAGACATTCTCTTCCCCACATTCTCATACTCTGAGAGTATTTTTCTGTTCTAGACATTCTCTTCCCCACATTCTCATACTCTGAGAGTATTTTTCTGTTCTAGACATTCTCTTCCCCACATTCTCATACTCTGAGAGTATTTTTCTGTTCTAGACATTCTCTTCCCCACATTCTCATACTCTGAGAGTATTTTTCTGTTCTAGACATTCTCTTCCCCACATTCTCATACTCTGAGAGTATTTTTCTGTTCTAGACATTCTCTTCCCCACATTCTCATACTCTGAGAGTATTTTTCTGTTCTAGACATTCTCTTCCCCACATTCTCATACTCTGAGAGTATTTTTCTGTTCTAGACATTCTCTTCCCCACATTCTCATACTCTGAGAGTATTTTTCTGTTCTAGACATTCTCTTCCCCACATTCTCATACTCTGAGAGTATTTTTCTGTTCTAGACATTCTCTTCCCCACATTCTCATACTCTGAGAGTATTTTTCTGTTCTAGACATTCTCTTCCCCACATTCTCATACTCTGAGAGTATTTTTCTGTTCTAGACATTCTCTTCCCCACATTCTCATACTCTGAGAGTATTTTTCTGTTCTAGACATTCTCTTCCCCACATTCTCATACTCTGAGAGTATTTTTCTGTTCTAGACATTCTCTTCCCCACATTCTCATACTCTGAGAGTATTTTTTTTCTGTTCTAGACATTCTCTTCTGTTCCCCACATTCTCATACTCTGAGAGTATTTTTCTGTTCTAGACATTCTCTTCCCCACATTCTCATACTCTGAGAGTATTTTTCTGTTCTAGACATTCTCTTCCCCACATTCTCATACTCTGAGAGTATTTTTCTGTTCTAGACATTCTCTTCCCCACATTCTCATACTCTGAGAGTATTTTTCTGTTCTAGACATTCTCTTCCCCACATTCTCATACTCTGAGAGTATTTTTCTGTTCTAGACATTCTCTTCCCCACATTCTCATACTCTGAGAGTATTTTTCTGTTCTAGACATTCTCTTCCCCACATTCTCATACTCTGAGAGTATTTTTCTGTTCTAGACATTCTCTTCCCCACATTCTCATACTCTGAGAGTATTTTTCTGTTCTAGACATTCTCTTCCCCACATTCTCATACTCTGAGAGTATTTTTCTGTTCTAGACATTCTCTTCCCCACATTCTCATACTCTGAGAGTATTTTTCTGTTCTAGACATTCTCTTCCCCACATTCTCATACTCTGAGAGTATTTTTCTGTTCTAGACATTCTCTTCCCCACATTCTCATACTCTGAGAGTATTTTTCTGTTCTAGACTCTGAGTATTTTTCTGTTCTAGACATTCTTCCCCACATTCTCATACTCTGAGAGTATTTTTCTGTTCTAGACATTCTCTTTCCCCACATTCTCATACTCTGAGAGTATTTTTCTGTTCTAGACATTCTCTTCCCCACATTCTCATACTCTGAGAGTATTTTTCTGTTCTAGACATTCTCTTCCCCACATTCTCATACTCTGAGAGTATTTTTCTGTTCTAGACATTCTCTTCCCCACATTCTCATACTCTGAGAGTATTTTTCTGTTCTAGACATTCTCTTCCCCACATTCTCATACTCTGAGAGTATTTTTCTGTTCTAGACATTCTCTTCCCCACATTCTCATACTCTGAGAGTATTTTTCTGTTCTAGACATTCTCTTCCCCACATTCTCATACTCTGAGAGTATTTTTCTGTTCTAGACATTCTCTGTTCCCCACATTCTCATACTCTGAGAGTATTTTTCTGTTCTAGACATTCTCTTCCCCACATTCTCATACTCTGAGAGTATTTTTCTGTTCTAGACATTCTCTTCCCCACATTCTCATACTCTGAGAGTATTTTTCTGTTCTAGACATTCTCTTCCCCACATTCTCATACTCTGAGAGTATTTTTCTGTTCTAGACATTCTCTTCCCCACATTCTCATACTCTGAGAGTATTTTTCTGTTCTAGACATTCTCTTCCCCACATTCTCATACTCTGAGAGTATTTTTCTGTTCTAGACATTCTCTTCCCCACATTCTCATACTCTGAGAGTATTTTTCTGTTCTAGACATTCTCTTCCCCACATTCTCATACTCTGAGAGTATTTTTCTGTTCTAGACATTCTCTTCCCCACATTCTCATACTCTGAGTATTTTTCTGTTCTAGACATTTTTCTGTTCTAGACATTCTCTTCCCCACATTCTCATACTCTGAGAGTATTTTTCTGTTCTAGACATTCTCTTCCCCACATTCTCATACTCTGAGAGTATTTTTCTGTTCTAGACATTCTCTTCCCCACATTCTCATACTCTGAGAGTATTTTTCTGTTCTAGACATTCTCTTCCCCACATTCTCATATTCTCAGACATTCTCTGAGAGTCATACTCTGAGTATTTTTCTGTTCTAGACATTCTCTTCCCCACATTCTCATACTCTGAGAGTATTTTTCTGTTCTAGACATTCTCTTCCCCACATTCTCATACTCTGAGAGTATTTTTCTGTTCTAGACATTCTCTTCCCCCACATTCTCATACTCTGAGAGTATTTTTCTGTTCTAGACATTCTCTTCCCCACATTCTCATACTCTGAGAGTATTTTTCTGTTCTAGACATTCTCTTCCCCACATTCTCATACTCTGAGAGTATTTTTCTGTTCTAGACATTCTCTGTCCCCACATTCTCATCTCATATTTTTCTGTTCTAGACAGTCTTTTTTCTGTTCTAGACATTCTCTCCCCCACATTCTCATACTCTGAGAGTATTTTTCTGTTCTAGACATTCTCTTCCCCCACATTCTCATACTCTGAGAGTATTTTTCTGTTCTAGAATTCTCTTCCCCCACATTCTCATACTCAACGAAATTATATTTACAAATGTTTTCAGATACTTCGGTACCATTACTGCAAACATTAGTCATTTGCGAATCCTGTATTGTGTGTGATTTGTTGCATTAAACCTTTCAAAAATGCCATTCTAAAATGAAGTTTGCACATCTCATCATTAAGGATGACAACTTTATTTCGAACCACATCATTCTGCTCTTGGTCATCTGAGATTTCATCAAGTGTTCCATTTATTTTTTTCACATCCATGTACAATGACCTTCATTGCATCAGCTCGGCAAAACCAACAACTTTCACTTGACCTCTTATACACGTGCAACTGTGTATCTTTCTGGGGCAACTTTTTGGTCAAAATCACATAATACGCAGAATATGCAATGAGAAAGGCATAAAGATGTTGTACTAAATCAAAGAAGCGCACAGCGTCAGAACAATGTTGACTACTTCCTTGCCCATTAAATTAACGGAATGTCCATAACGTGGTACAAAAATTTACAACTTATTTTGCTCACTTTCGAAAGCTTGCATTTATTGGTACTTGCCACTCATGTTTGCATCATCATCATATGAACGCCCATGGCAGTTATTGATATCAGTATTTTGACAATAAAAAACTCAAGTAGTGCATTATCCATTGTAGCACCAGTGTGATCACGATTGGACACGAATGTCAGAAACGATCCTTTGGAGGTATATATTCCATTTAACGTATTACCAAAGTCAACTACTCAATATGAGCCTAATCAAGGCTTGAATCAACTGACACAGAATAATCTTTGACTTCTTTATCCGTGGAGTTATCTGTTTCAGAAAGTGTCCACTCTAAATCTTAATTAGCTCTTCACAGATTACAATTGAGACCACTTCCTTTATTTACACTTAAATTGATGTGAGCAGCGAGAAATTTGTCATATTCTGCTAGCAATTCCAGAATGCCAAGATAGTTACCATTTATTGGTGATACAATCATTTCATCTGTACCAAAATCCAATCCACGTTCACCAATGAAGTTGGTGTTACTCACGACACTCATTAGCATCTCACACCAATATTCATTCAATTCCGCTTTTTGTTTTGTCAAATACTGGTCAATGCACCGAAGTACTTTAACGCATTTTGCCAAAATCAATAAAAATACCAGATGAATATATGATTCTACATGTTCAGCCAACTGTTCTTATGAATGGTTCCAGTCAGGAAATCCGTCACGGAACAGTTTTCCTTCCAGAATTGCCACAAGTTTACGAATACAGCAGAAGACCATTAACAGGAGAGAAACAGAACCAGAAGCAATTAACTCGGGCCTGGCATGGCCTAGCGCGTTAAGGCGTGCGCTTCGTAATCTGAGGGTCGCGGGTTCGCGCCCGAGTCGCGCCAAACATGCTGACCCTCCCAGCCGTGGGGGCGTTATAATGTGACGATCAATCCCACTATTCGTTGGTAAAAAGAGTAGCCCAAGAGTTGGCGGTGGGTGGTGATGACTAGCTGCCTTCCCTCTAGTCTTACACTGCTAAATTAGGGACGGCTAGCACAGATAGCCCTCGAGTAACTTTGTGCGAAATTCCAAAACAAACAAGCAATTAACTGTCTTATTGTTCAAATTTTGTTGTTGCACAAAATTTGGTAAACATATTCAGACATGGTGCACCTCACTTTGAAATATTGATGACCTCTCAAACAACTATCCATCATGGTTCTGCAATTTGATAAATCTTTTTCTTAGCCCCAAAGAATATCATTTACTGTATGAATAAGTCCGACAACACGTTTTTTGTTTTTCATCATTTATGTGAGCTATGTTTCCTTCCTTAATTTGTTCACTTGCATCCCAAATAATTTATTCAGTAACAGCTGGAGATGAATTTTCCACTGTTTCTGTTGGTTCTAGTGAAATTGCTTCACTGGACTGTCTTAAGTTCATGTAGAAATAATTGATTCTTGATACCTTTAAAAGTCTTTCTTGTTGTTTTTTTTCTTTTGACATCCTTCATCTGATTTCAGCTCATCTGCACTACTTTGGAACATTCTTTGAAGTTGTGTCATGTACTATTGTTTTCCTCAAAAAATCAGTGAGCAGTTGGCTTGCAAATAATTATTATAATGTCATGAGATTTAGTTAGTAAAATTTGTTTGCATGAGTTAAGCGACTTCTTTTTTATTCTTTTCTTCGATTTTTCAAAAAATGCATACAGTGTTGTGTAGTGTCCGCCACAGTATCATATCTGTGAAGTGCCGGAAAAGTCACTTTGGTCTCACCTCCTCAAATCTAGCCCTGTTCTTTCGGAACTTCTTAGAATAAGTAGCTTTAACAATAACGTCATCAGTAAACCTTCCCCGAATATCACATGCACTCGAAATTCTATCCGATGATTAATTACGTGTCATTTGCTTAACTGATTCCAAACAACAGCTACTTTATTAATTTTTCAAATTGTTTAACAAAGAGACCGCTAATATGGTTGTTGCAATATTTTATAGTAGATATCACGAGAGCCTAACAACAGGTATAACATAATTAATTATTTGAAGTTGGATTTTTCTTTTAAAAATATTGTTCAACTATTTACTGTTAGTTTTCCTCATCATACCAAACATGCTCGCCCTTTCAGCCGTGGAGGCGTTATAAAGTGTCGGTTAATCCCACTATTCGTTTGTAAAAGAGTAGCCCAAGAGTTGGCAGTAGGTGGTGATGAGTAGCTTCCTTCCATCTAGTCTTACACCACTAAATTAGGGACAGCTAGCGCAGATAATCCTCGTGTAGCTTTGCGCGAATTTCAAAAACAAAACAATTTCCTTATAATTAGCGTTATTTTTTAAAGATTTTTGTCCAAGTACGGAACTAAACTTATAGTTTGAAAGGACTGATCTTTCTTGACAAAAACTGCCACAGAGAATATACGAACAAGGACTGCTAGTACTAGTAGAAAGAGATGCTGTCATGTAATTTCCTGAGATTGGTTATATACCTTTCAAACAGAGAAAACAATGGGTTGCGAAGTAAATTCGGCTCATCCAAATTCATTGTATTGATAATTATCACTATATATAGGGCAAACAATTAAAGTACTTCTAAATATCTAACATTCACACACAATTCACAATACGCAGACGACATCGCTATCTGGAGCACCTCCAGAAACCCAGTGATGGCCATGTCTCGCGTACAAGAATCACTAAATAACGTCTCAACATGGAGCAACAAGTGGAGAGTCGTGTTAAATCCAACGAAAACACAAGCAATCACCTTCTATAGGAAAGTAAAGAAGCAAAGAAAAAATCTAGAAAAAATAAAACTATCACTCGGAAACACAACCATTAACATGAGCAAAAACATCACATTCCTTGGCATCACTTTCGACACAAAACTAACATGGAAAAAACATATAAACAATATACACTCATCAATCAGAAAAAGGATTTCACATCTAATGACTATAACCGGTAAACAATCGGAATGCTCACCAAACACCATTATACAAATATACAAGGCTTACATCCGTCTACTAATAGAGTACGGATGTCAAGTAACATACAATATGTCAAACAACACACTCCAGAAAATCCAAGTTCAACAGAACAGAATATTAAAATCTGCATTCAGCCTACCATCATTCACGCCAACAAATTATATACATCAAATTAGCAATTTACCAACAATAAGAGATAGAATAACGGAAATATCACTTAAATATTATCTAAAAGCAGAAAACAGAAACAAACTAACGGCATCACTCTACAAATTATCCAGTGCACCAACAAAATACATTTCACCTTACAACATATTTCAAGAATCACAAATTACTCAACAAAGAATGTAAATAAATAAACCCATGTCATTAACACGTATTCCTTTTTTTTCAGATACCGGGCACACGATAGGCAAAACTTTCGGCGCCTGTCCTGTGAAAGTGGGTTTTCTCGGGGCACTCCTGTTTCCCCCCACAGCAAAAAAAAAAAAAAAAAAAACAAAAAAAAAAACTTAGGCATTGGATTTCTAGATCCCAGGCAACTTTATTGCCAGACCCTGAATCGCGCCGTTTGATTTGATTTGAATTCCATTCATGTTAACATTTGCTTGACTTCTTCCTTTCGGGACAGGTCTCGGCCTTTCTTACCGGTGCTGCCTTTGCCTCCACCCAAGACAACATTTAGAGAGACATCCTCCACCCAAAGAGTTAAAAATAATAATAATGATTAATTTAAATAAAAAAACTTATTCCTAATAACAATTCACGAAAGGGGACGAAGAGGAACCACAACGTTCCTGAACACCCTAGTTGGAGAGAGAACTCTTCTGATTTCTCTCTCTCTAAACTAAACCCTTGCCACGTTAGTTTGAGTTTGAGTACTTCTAAGTTTAAAATCGACGTAGCCAAAACATTGATACTTTGTTTGGACGAAAGCCTTTGATATGGACTGCTATTGTAGAGAGAAAGAAATTCCTTTTGGGAAATTGTTTTATAGTAATAATTAGAAACAACAAAGAAAGAAGTGTTACAAACTATATTTTTAATGGTTTAATTTTGACATTACCTAGAGAGCGCATGACGTTAAAAGTAAGTTTATAAAAACAGTTCTAGAATACCTTGAAAATTCGCAACAACGAGGATGTCAAGAATTTAAAAGCTAGATGCCAGTACATAGATATAAATACAAGTAATTAGTGAAGTGTTACAACTGGATAACAAGTTGTTAAAGTAGTTATTGATAAGTTATTGAGTAGTGATTGAAAATTTTTTGAAGCATTTAGTGTGTGAAAAATCAAATAGTTGTTCATTAAGAGAAAACTGATCGAGTAAAGGTAATTAGTGAGTTGGGTCTGTTACTAATGGAGTAAATTTCCAATAAACGTTATTAGTGTGTTACACCTACAATAGTTTAAGAGTTTAAGTACTAAAGTTTGATTTTGAAAGTTGGTGCAAGATTAGTGTCAAAGTAAAACTAGCTTGTAGTAAACGATATCGTGTTTATGTGTTTTTATAGCAAAACCACATCAGGCTATCTACCGAGTCCGTCGACAGAAAAAACGTTATTGAAGAAATAAATTAATTCGCTATAGTTACGGGGTTCGGGTTTCATGTTAATTTCCCCCAAACAATTTAAGAGGGTCCACCCAGCGACAGAATAAATTTCAAAAGAATAAATGTAACTTTACAAACTTATTTGGAAACAATCAAACTTTTTATTTATAAACAATTTAATTGGATCAGTTTAGGGCTAAATATTTTTTTAATCATTTCAAAATTTAGGAAGATGACTTGCAACAATTTTAATACTAATAAATAAATAGAAATACAAAAAAAGTTAACGTAACACAGTTCAATTTTAGACATAAAAATAGCATAGTTTTTGATAATACAGTTTTTATATTCCGTCAGTCAATTATAATACATCTATCGCAGTGAGGCAGAGGGCTTGGATGTCTGTTAATTAAATATAATTTTATTTTTTAATACTCATCATCTATTCGATTCATCAAATCATTACCAAACAATTGAAAAATTTATGTGAAACTACCTATTTATTTTGTGGCAGATAATATTTGGGATTTTAATGTGATAGCAAAAACTTGTAAATAAATTTTTAGTGATTAAAAAAAATATTATCCCCACCAATCAGCAACGACGAAAGTAGAAAGAGCCGAAGCTTTGTGTACGGTACTGGATATTTAGTTGATTGTGATACGTAGTAGAGAATATACTCGTTTGGCGTTGGATTTTACTTTTAAAAAGATTATAAACCAAAAGGTGTTTTAAAAATTAAAATGGGACGTGACAGTGACAGAGAAGTAAGTATTATTATTATTTAATAATGGTATGTTTTACGTCTTCTTAATTTGGGAAAAATAATCATACTTATCTATTAAGTTTATAGCTAACCCTAACAGTAACAGTGAAAAGTATTGAGTGGTAGGTTGAAATGAAAGTAAATAGCTATGATGCATTTCATTTTTATTATTTTGAGTTGGGTGAAAAATATATCAAAATATCTCCAGAGAAGTGTTTTATGTTTGCTTTATTTCAGGTTTTTATTATGGATTTAGGCTATGACTGTGGATGTTGTTAGATAATAAAGTTCATTGTAATTGAGATAGATCGCGCCATTTTGTTAGGTAGCCATGTTTGATTTAGGTAAAAAGTAAATTTAGGCTTAAGGTTAAAACATAGGAGAAGTTTAAATAGTTGAACTAAAAGCTATTTTAACATTATTGTTACTAGTTTTAGGTGGTGTACTTAAAACTATTTCCGTTTATGGAACAACTTTAGCAATGATTTTAAGTCAATTATTTACCATATTGTTATCACTAATGGTAGTAGTATTAGGTTTTACACACTTGAATTTGTAATAAGATATAATTACTCTAATGTTATTGTTAAATTTGAAATTTATAAGTTATTGATAACTCGTAATTAAGTTCAAACTGAATTAATGTGGGTGTATCTGTAAACTAACTAAATAGTGTGCTACAGCTTTCATGCCATACTCATTTAGTACTTTAATTTAAAAGTACAAATACATTCTACAAAGATGTTTTACCTTTCAAAAGTGCTCTGGTTATAAGGTTTTATCACTTTTAACATTAATGATATTAATTAGAACAACTTTTAGTGTTTATTGGGAAGTGATTTTAAAAATAAATTTATGACCATATATAACTGCCATTTGTGATGTAATTTGTAAATGGTTTTAGAGCTGTTTACAATACTAATATAATTAAAATGTTTATCACATTTTTTTTGTCCGTATAATGTGTTTAAATTATTTTTAGAATATTTTTTTATGCAAGTATTACTTAAATCATTTTCTGTTTTAGAAGAATTGTGTATTTGCTCATTAAATCTTTCATTTCATTAGATCTGTATAATTGCCCAAGTGAAGTTGAAATGTCCTTAGGTTTAACTCTTGTCTGCTTGTAATTTATGTATTGGTTTTTCTTGATTACATAATGTTGTGAAAAAGGCAGTCACTATAACAATGCTGTATATGTTTTAACAGTTTCTACCTTTTAACTTTAAGGTTCAGTTTTTATGCTTGGTCATAAGTTTGCATTTAGCTGTATAAAATATTTTTTTGCTGACATTGACCAATTTTCTTTTAGGTTGTTAGCGACCAGGAGAAACTGGTAAAAAATGGAAGAAAAAATATACACGAGTAAAAGAGGCTTAAAACTTAAGTGAAAATTGATTTACTCTTAAAAATAGACTTGTTTATGATTTGGTAATATTTTCATTTTTGGGGTTTGGTTATTGTGACAATATTCAAACTACAAGAATTTCTTATTCAAAGTGGAAAATTTTTATAAAATTTAAACTATTGGAAAGCTTTAGAGGGATTTAAGTAGAAAGGGAGATATTATAACAAAAGTAACCATTTTTATTTCTTTAAAACATTCGAGTGTTTTCATTAGGTTTTTTCCTTTGTTATACAACCAACAATAGCATGGGTGAGTTAACTTGCATGCAATTTTCTGCTTAATATGCACTTTTCACTCAAATAAGACCAATCATTTCTGTTTAGAGATCCAGCAGCTTTATTTGGTCAGTAAAATGCTCTTTTAACAAATTTTTCTCATGTGCTGCCTGAGAAATGTTTTCAGTAACTTTTTTAAATTTTTAGGGAAGTGTTGACCAACAAGAAAATGACTCCCAGCATATAAGAGAGAAAAGTCCATCCCCTCATCATTCTCCAAGTCGGAGAGAAGAAAGACGATCTAGATCACACAGTCGTACCCCTCATTCACGTTCAAGATCAAGGTCCTACTCCAGACGCCGACATTCATACTCTAGGTCCAGGTAGGGATCTGTTTTAATATAGTTAATATTATGTGGCAGGGTGACTAGTTCTTATTTGTTTTGGGGTTTAGTAATTTGGGTATTTGTTAGGGTTCATGTACAAAGTGAAAATAAAATCCTCTCCTGGAAACTATAGTAAGTTTTGCAGTAAGTGATTAAATAATTTGCATGCAAGTGCAGTGCTTTGTAAAAAAATTATTCATCTGGCTTTCCATTCGAACTGTAGGTCTAGCTTCAGATCCAAGATTTTTTTTCAGAGGAATCTTTCATACATGCCTTTTTTTGTATTATCTTTGTTATACTTCATGGAACATTGTACACATATATTTTGGGGTTGGTTGGTTTTATACTTTTTAGTAATATCAGTTGTTTCATGTAGGCTTCAGGTAGTGGGAAACAAGTTTTGAGATGTGGCAAACAGTTACTAAACATGTAGTTTTGCAATGCAGTTCCACCAGTTCTGAATTCGTGACTTATTTAGCTTGTGTAATATATGAAATTGTTCATTTTTAATGATACATTTAGAAAGTAAATGTACTAATGGTCTAGTACCATTTTTTTTCTTCAACCCTTCTGCTATGGGCTTGGTATAATATACCCAAGCTCTACGCATTTGCACACTTAAGTATTTGCAATGTAACTTTTGATACAGCATGCGTATCTTCACAAGCTTTAGATTTTTAGTAAACATTACATGTATTTTGTGTACAAAAAATCAGATACTTAATGAAATATTTTAACTAAAGACTTCTTTGTGAAAATAGTGTTTCATTACTAGTCTGAGGGTAAAATTGATTTCATTTTATGGTTAAAAAAGCAATTTTGTCCCAAAAACTCAAATTTGTGTAATCTTTAAAACTTTCTAAATACTTCTCAGACATTTTCAGCAAGACTTATTTTGTATATTGTGTGGTCTGTCACTTGACCAACTTGTCAACCATCATTACAAAAAGGAAGTATAAATTGTTTTTTCGTGTTAAATAACTACAAATTATAACAAGTACAAATGTTTAGTTGAAGTACCTTAAGTTTTAACATTACATTTACATGTAATTTTATTATACTTCTGGTCATGCCCAGCTAACATTACATAACTTGTATTGAGAAGGTCCATGTGCATTTCTGTTGTTTCCAGTAATACAAAAATCACCTCCAGTCTTCCATGTTTTGGTTCTGTTTTAGTGGACTAGTATTGTATTATACATGTATAATAAGTGAGATGTGTCTAGATTATTACTGTTCAGAAATAAACTAACTTGTTTTTGTAAAACATAAAGTAAAGCAAACAACTTCTTGCTGTGACCTTTGTACCTGGGTATTGCTGAATGTAGGTTTGTCTTTTAAAATTCTGCATGTGGAAGATATGTAATTGAATAGCCAGAAAATTATCACAATGATAATATAGAATTAATTCAACTTAACTATAACATATTTAGATTTAAAAATATGAACCTTTGAGCATACTAAAGACACCTAAACCTACCTCCTTATTCTTGGATTGTTAAAATAGGGTGGCTTTTTCACAGGTTAAAATGCCTGTCCCACCTTTGGGACATTCTTAGTTGATTGGTTATTCACATGTCATATATTGAGGTGTTTATGGGAGACTGTTCTCAACATATAAAGGGTTGAATGAAGTCGCCATGTTTGAGTACATAACCCATATCTCGGCAGAATTAATAATGTTCTTATTTTATATTCTACCTTCACAATAATAGTAATTTCAATTTCTAATTTGTACAAAGCTACAAGCTTCATATTTTGACATCACAAACATGTAATTCACAAATCTGTATTTAGATGTTCTTTTAATATTTACTTTTGAATTAAGAAATTAACTCGTATATAATATTAATTTGAATTATTTACAGTTTTATTCCAAACTTTGACATAAATTCATAATATTAGTACAATAAAATTTTGAATGCAAGTCAACAAATGCAGTGGCATGCCCTTTGACCTCCTGACCTTACAAGTTGCCACGTCTCATTACACACTACATCTTAAAATATAAATTTAATCTTTTTGTTTAATCAATGATTTATAGAATATTTAAAAAGAAGGAAACTCTAACATGACTATAGTACTATTTTGCATGTGTAACTCGTAACTGTTGACCCAAAATAGTTTTCAAGTGTACTGTAATAAACCAAATGTTATGTTGTCTGTTTTATTCGTACAAGTTTTTAAATCATTAATAATGTATTAAATTTGATGGTGCTTAATAGAGATCGGGATAAAACAAAATAGTGGTGATAGTTTATACTTCCAGCTACCTGTATAATGTTTAAATGCTAAGAATGGCAATTTCACAGTATTGACTAAACAAAACTGAAACTTACTTTACATTTAATCCATTAAATCCTTATACAAGTGTGTAGGTAGTGAATCGGTTTCACTGTTTCAGTGAATTTTCGCTTAACTTTCAGACAAGCATACAGAAGAAACAGTGAACCTTAACTCTGATTCTTTCAGAGCTATTCTGTCTAGGATATTAATGATTTCTTGTACCAAACAGGATACCTGTGTATGTGTGTATAATTATGCCCCACTTTGAGCATATAATTATTCTGAGGATAGGTTGGTAGAGATACTTATTAGTAAAATGTAATCAGGTATATGTTTACTCTAGCATTGTTGAAACACAAATCTATCCAGTGAAAGGGGAAACAAAAGTACAATAAACAATTTAAATTGTGTATTCAACATGTATATAACATAGCTATAGTAATATAGAAAGATTTAATGCTACACAAAAAGTATTAAGACAAGGAAATCAAAACTATGAAGAATAAATAAACAATCCATCCCTACATTGTCTCTGGTAAAGTTAACATTCTGTATTACTGTAGCATGTTAGGTTACTTGCATATTCTAAATCGGTCCCTACTTGTCAAAATAGTACTTCCCACCCTTTACTTTTTCTTACTGAAATATACATGTTCAAACAATACTATCTTTACTCTTTCCCTTGGTCAGATTACCATGCTAGTGTTCATTGTGGCCTCTAGTTACAGACATGCTTCAGACAGGGTGGTACATATTAGTTATTTTGTTATTCATAAATTTATCACACAAATCAAATTTATTTCAATTGTCCAATGATTGTTGTGATATGTAGTTCAAATATTTGTTCATAAATGTTTGTAAACTTCTATTAAACCCATTCCACATAGGTTACATGTCAGAGGCCATGTGATCAAAATTTGTTGACCCACATTCAAAATTCTATTGAACAAGTATTTTGTGAATGTGTATCATTGTATATTATAATTAAAAGGTAAGTAGTAAACACTTTGTGTCACATGGTATGTTGAATGAAGCACTGGTTTAAATTAGATGACTGTTCTCAAAATGAAGGGTTCATATTTTTCTGTGAATTGGGGATGACTTAGAACATAAAATAAGAACATCTTTATTTGCTGAGATGTCACTGATTTCCTCAGTGACAGTGGACTTGCTCATTTCTTTCTATTTTTGGAAGCTTGTGTGTGTGAATAATAAATATATGGGCTTTGGTCAGTGACCTGTTGCAATTGGATTAAGTAAAAGTTTGAAAACTTGTATATAAATTGTAGTGTGTACGTATTATATATACCAGTTTACTTGTGTTTTCACAAAGCACAAGTCCACTAAAACAACTAAGACAAATTACTTTAAAGACTAAATGTCAGTTTCATATTGTTGAATGTGATAACATGAGTGCACATGAGCCATGTTACTGTAACTCCTGTATAGTTAAGACAGGCATAGCTGAAAGGTCAGTATAATAAAAAATGAAATCTAAACAATTTAGTTTTCATGTTGTGATTTGTAGTTATTGTAGAACAAAAGGCAACTTTTTGTTGTGGATATCAGAAGTCAAACTGACCAAACCTTTAATAGGCAGTGTAAATTAGAAAGTTTTTATACGTGCCTGCTCGCTTTGGTAGTGGTAAAATCCAGTATAAAACATATTACACTTGAATACATAGAAGTGACACCAACATCAGACATCAATAAACAACTAATTGCATACAGTAATTAGATGCAACTCCACTATGTTTGAGCCTCATTTTTTATATATGTAGGAGTGGTTCACGTTCTCGAAGACGCCATCGTCGTTACAGATCGAGGTCTAGATCCAGGACACCAAGACATAGGAGGTAGTAAGTATTGTTTAGGCTAAAATAAATAGCCATTCATTAAGTATTTAGAAGTGGTGAAAGTACTTGTTTTTGCTCAGGATATTAGACTAAAATATTCTAGATGACTCAGTATGTGTGTGTACTCTGAACTACTGTAGCATAAAAGAACAGTTTAATTTTTAAACATTTATTTTCAAGAAACATAACCAAACTACAATAAATCAAGAACTGATAAAACTTTCTTATCATTATGTTTATATTTCAAATTTCCATCACACTTTATCAGAACCTCGTACAATATTTTATTATTGCATTGCTTCAGGTTAGACAGAATTGGTTTTGTCAAAAAAATTGTAGACTCGCAAACATGTTTATATATTAATTTTTTGATATTTCTAATTTCGAGAAGTGAGTGAATTTTGGCAACAGTGCATTCTAACAATGGCTCTTAAGTTGTATAGCAATAAAAGTAAACCTATGTTAAGTTTTGCTAAGTACAGCATGAAATATATAAATTAAAAAATCTCAAAAACAATTTTTGAAGCTGTCAATCACACACTCGCATGTGTCTGATTTCTATTTGTGGGTTTTTTGTTATCTTCTGTTGTTGAAAAGATATGCTAGTTAATAAATTAAATACCTAGGTGCATGTCCTTAGTCCACTTATTTTGTGTGCAAAATGGAAGCTTTGTCTGCAGTTTCTTATGCAGAATAAAGATAAAATGATATAGGGCAGCTTTTTTATATGGGTAGCAGTAGGAATAAGTGTAGTTCAGTTTTATAACTTTGGAATAACAAATAAGATCTTTTTTATTTTATGACACCCTCTCTAAATAGAGGGGTGGAGGTTTGATAAAATGGATTTTGATCATTTCAAGAAGTTATTTTTATTAGCATTTCTAATTACAACATAGTAAAATTCCAAAAATGACTTTCTAGAATTCTTTCATAAACTGACTGAATTACATTATCTTGTGACTTAGTTTCACATAATTTGAAATAATGTTTGAACAGTAATAACTGAAATATACCTTTTTTGTTATTGATTTAGTTTACATTTTGTTCCATCTATTTCGTAAGAGTGATTGATATTTGCATTTAAGCTGTTAATATCTGTTAAAAAGCACATAGATGCTATTTTGACACAAAACTTAGTTTTTACCAGACATCTTTGTCAAGTTGTGAAGGTACAAAAATAAATTTGTAGAATGGATGACAACTGCCTGTTGTGGAAACACAAGCATAGAGGATCACATTTTGAAAGGCATTTGCCATCCATTCTGTAGTTTCATCATGAATACTCTGCCTAAACAATCTATCAAAGAAGGTACAAAAATGTTTAAAAGATACAAAATGAAGATTCAGTATTACTTGTGGTAGGAAGTTTTGTCACATTGTTCAACCTGCTAATAAACCGGTTCATATTTTGGATCCAGCAGACCTTGTTATTCAAGGTGGAGGCTTCACTGGCTTAATTTTCAAGTTTCTCAAATGCTAACTAATTATTAAACCACGTGTTTACACTTATTATCAGTGTAGTGAGGCTGACTTGCATGGGCATGTTGGAGTGAAATTGAACACAGCGCAGTAACGTAAACATAGTAAAAAAGGTATTATAAAACAGCTTCGCCCAGTTAAGAATTTCACCTATTAATATAGATAACCTAGTTGATTATTTACTGTTTATTGTGAAGGAATAAAGAAATTGATAATGTAAAGAGAGACAAAATTTTACCAAAAGGAAAGTTTCATTAAGCATACTCATGTAGTTTTTCTGATTATATTAAACTCTGATTTTAATGTGAGATTGTTTTTGTTTGTTTTTTAGCTCAAGAAGCAGGAGGTAAGTTCTTGATTTTTGTATGGTTTGGAGGTTAGTGTATGTTTAAATGAGAATGGGTCCATAATTAAAGCTTGGTTATTAAGGGTTTTAACTGATTTTTACTGTTTCTAAAATAAAAGTTTTTTGATGTTGCTAAGATGGTATCTAATTGGTAACAATTGTACAGCATAGTTTTAAAATAAACTTGACAGTTGATGCCTAAAAGGTATGTAATTGTTTAGTTACCTTCAGTTTCTAGTGTCTTTACAAAGAAATGTTTTTCAGAGCTAATGTAAGTGTTGATTTGGAATATATTGCTCAAGTTGTGATGTATTTAATATCTTGGGTTGGTGGTTTTTTTCTGAGAAAAATTTAATCTTTTGTCTTAGAACAAATTAACATAATTTACACTTGGTTCCTTTTCTATTTTTATGTATCTTAAGTTATATATTTAATACATAATTAAACTAATCTTAGAACTGCAAAGAAATTTGTTACACTTGTATTTCATAACTGATTTTAAATTTATTTTATTAATTGCATTGTGTAATTTTCAATTGCAGTTCCTTTTGCAAATGTTTTAAGTTAATTGAAAACACAAGACATGCTTAGATTTTAAAGAAACCATTGTGATAAGATTTTGTTTAATTGTTTCAAATTTACTTTGTCAATTTGTAATAATTAACACTGCTATGCTATTTGCGAATGACCCACAACTTAAGCCAGTTTTCCTGCATGTAAGAGAGTAGGGCTAAAAACATTGTGAACCAAGCCACTTTGTTAAAAGAACAAATGAAATTTTACTAAAGTACTGAAACTGATATCAGTTGATAATATTTATCTCGGTATGTCCTACACGTAATTCTTTAATTTAGATAGCTGAAAAATGTCACCTATTGCTTTAGAGTGAAATAAAGTTGAGCTTGATGACTGAGTAACAAAACTCTTGTAAATGGAAAGTAAACTTCCAAAATTACTTCAGTAAAATAAGCATGAGGTGCAAATTTAATATTTTATTGCATTTCACAATTAGGGCTTGTTTTAGATTTATCTAAAACAAATACCAACAAAAACTTCATTTAAAACACTAAACATTTTGGATATATTTCAAAGAAAATTTGGGGGAGGTGTCAGATTTTTCAAAATTGGTGTTTTTACAAAATCCAAGATGTTGGAAAGGGATTAATAATTTCACCGTATTTCGTTATTCTTTAAACTCAAAATTTGTAGATAAATTGTAAATCCTAGTATTTTTTTCTAGGTAAGAAAATGGGAGAGTTTAGTTTTTTGTTCTATAACATCAGAGAAATCTTCTATATTAATTACATTGGCATTTATTCAAAATTGCTCAGTGACTTTGTGAAAGGCATCCTTTTCAGGGTAGCCTTTAAAGCACTTTAAAGTTAGATCACAAGCTCCTTTAAACCTAAAAATTGGTGACAACCTAAATTCACAACCAGAGCTGGCATTTGTGCTCTGTTCCAGCTATTCATACTCGCCAAAGCAATCATGTTCGCCAAGGTATAGTCCGCGGCGATCGCCATATTACAGAAATCGTTATAGTGACCATGACTTTCGCAGGAGCCGGACCAGGTCCCCCATGTCAAGTCGGCGACGACACCTTGGAAGTCGGGTAAGTAGTTCTTTATCTGTAGCTTTTGTATGAGTGGTGTCTGTTTGAAAGTTTTAGCATTTCTTGTGTTTTTATTACTTTCAACTCTATGTATAATTGCTAGTGTGAAATGTAATGAGTGTGCTGTTATAAGGTATGAAATATTTTGTGAATATAAACAATTTTCATTGTATGTTAAATTTGTAGATTTTTTAAACTTGTTAGTAAAAAGATGTAACAATGTTGTAGGTATTAGTTTGTCAGTTATCAAGAATTTAACCTTTACTTAAATAAAATTTACAGATACATCCAACTTATATCCAATATTACATTGGATGTAAATGAATGAAAAATAACTTGCATCATGCAGAATTTTTTGTTTCATTATAAATATATAAATGGATAATTTTAGCTTTCTGCTTAATAGTTATAACAAAGCATGTATACCTTTTGAGTTAAATTTTTCTTTTTTATTTCAGTTAGACAAGGATTTTAGGGTTAGTAGAAATTTCTATATCTGATTTTAAGCTGTGCACTGATTTGTTTCTTCAAACGTGTGAGTTATCACTTGTTTTTCTAAACTTCATTTATTTGGCATTAAAATAATGAATTGTTGAGTGCAGCAAAACCTCATTAAATTGTATCTCGTGTTCTTTTTGTTTCTTTTATCTGGTATCATTAGCTCATATTATTAGTATATAATTTCTCTTGTATTTTTGTAGTAATTGACATCTTTTTATAAATGTTATAGCATTTAAAACATAGTTATTACTGCATTTTTTTTCTATTTATTATTAGTGATTCTACTATAAAGATCTTTTTCAGTTTGTGTCAATCATTATTATGCAAGTGTAATGAAATTATTTTTAATGTTTTCTAGACCACAAGGAATCCCTCACTTGTTTGTGTATAACAATTTCACAAAATATTGTACACTTTCTATATAATATAGTTTGTGCACAAAAATAACTTGGTTTAACATTGATACAATTATTTTAATATGTAGAACCTTTTCTTGTGAAATTTCTTTTCAGGTATTTTAAAAATGTTGCCTGTTGTCTTAGTTTCTGTTATGTCTTAAATGTTTTTGTTAAACTAGTGACTGCATGTCATTTTAATAAGTCTTCATTTTTTGTTCATATTTAAACTTTATTTTTTATTAATGTCATGTTTCCAGTGAAGTGGTTTTGTAGGTGCAGAAATGACTAACTGGTAAAACATGGCTTCCATTTAATGTCTTAAGCTTGAAAATATTTCAATGTTCTTATCAGTGTGTGTGTGTGTGATGTGAAGTGACATATTCTACTTGGGTTGAGGGGGTTTTAAATCAACTGTTTGACTTGCAAATATCTAATACACATTTATGCCTGTTTATTTTGACAAGTTTTTTAGATGCAGACAAGAAATTAAATGGATGTCTATGCCAATTTTAAAAAAATGTATTTAGGAGAAATAATCTAAATCAGGATAAGCAGATATTTTTTGTTGTTTTTAAGCTTGGATTTATCAACTGCTTTTGTATTTTAAAAAAATATTAAACTGAAAGGAGTTAATGTAACTTCCAAATACCTGTTTTCATTTAGCAGATTTCCTTATGACTTTAATTAGGTAGTTACTATATGTAATGTGGAATTTGTTCTTGTTACATGTAGCACTTGTGTTACTATTAGAACAGTAGATGTTTGTCTCTTATTGAAGTGTACACAACTATATTTAACTTTAATAGCTTTAGAACCTCTTAAATTAATGAGATTTTTTGGTAAAACTTTATATTTGCTGTTATGATTGCTACCATAATGATAACTGTAGCAAAATCATCAGTGCACATTGAAATGAAAAATTAAGTAGATTATGAAATAATTCAAATTTCTTAATTAATTTGAAATTTATTGCCACATCTTAGAGTAATTATTTTTAGCAGTTTTGGCTGTTAACCAAATGTGTTTTTAGTGTGTAAAGTGTGATATAAATATCATGGAATGCATTGCTAAATAGGGGTTTTGTACAAACAGAAGTTACTGTGTGGATACATTTTAGAACATAAACATTTATCATTAGGGTAGGATGTTCCTCAACTATCATCTAATTATCAAAGTTTTAAATAGAACATAATAAAACATTCACTATTGTGACCAGTGATTTCACTTGCATATGTGCACATTTGATGTTTACCTCCTTTGTTACTTTAAATTTGTTATCATGAAATTTGGAAGATTTGAGAGAAAATTTTCATCTGCTTGATAGAGATGTGTACATCAAACAGTGTGGCTTAAAAACTGTCTTAAAGATAGGATAGTTTGGGGTGTGATGTGATGACTTAGTAAATAATGTAAGGGTGTGAAGTACATCTCACTGTTTTTACATTAACTGAACTGTACAAGCTACACTGTTGAAGTTACACAAACTAAATAGGGGGATGAAGGTATAAGCACACTGCAGGTGTGAAGATCAGTAATATGAAAGTTTCTTTTGAATTTTGATAACATTATTTCACTTATGAACTGCCCTCCGATGCTATTTTTATTGGCATAATGATAAACTAATTTTTAACCTTAACATCATGACTTTCAGTTGATTGATGCAGTATTCAAAGAGTTAATTTTTAAAATGTAAACTTTCAAAACACGAAAGACAAGATTTGGTTAACTACATTAGTGGAGTATGGAAATTAGTTTAAATTTATATTTGTAAGCTGCTTTTAACCTTAAGTGTTTTAATAATAAAGTATGACTTTCTCCAGCGTAACTGTACTTCAGAAATCACTTTTGACCAAACTGAAAAACAAACTCCTGCTATCAATTCAAGTGTATAAAGATTCTTAGGCATAATTTAACTGAGTGAAATCTAAGTGATACTTGTAGTGGTTATGTATCTTCTGAATATCAGTTTGTAATCAGTCATGTACAAAATCTAGGCAGTTGTTCGTTATAGTCTTAAATTTCAGTGTATGTCATATTACCTGATAAATGCATATGAATCTTTAATAGCTCAAGATGTGAAGAAGGGAGAATTTGTCCTGACATTCAGAAGTAAAATTACCAATGACATCTTGCAGAATCAAAATATATTTAGTCCTCTTCAGTATACTTTAATACTTGTTTTAATAATACCATTTGTTTTATTTGTTACTTGTTTTTTATTTTATTTATGGCCTACATTACAAAGCATGCAACTGTTTTTATGTAAAAGAAATTGTCATTTGTAGTCTTTAACTTAGCGTGTTCTTTTGTACAGTTTTAGCTAAATTCTTACCCATAAACAGAGGTCTGTTCACTCTGGTGAAACAAGATTGTATGTTAGATGAGTTATTGTTGGCTGGTATTAAATCCATTTTAACTAAAACATTAATAGACCTAACTACACTTAAGAAGTGTAGCCAGGTTACTTCAAGCAGTTTGCAGGTGAACAACTGGTGTTTGTTTTCTAGAACAATTTTGGTAAAATTAATTGATACTTTAGGTACAAATTAATGAGGTTTTATTGTATTCTAAAATACACTTTAATTTGCATATGGCTTATCTGTTCTTTAAAACATGGATATTAAAACATTTGTCCACTGTTTGGTCAAACAGAACCAGATTTTATGATTATAGCATCTTTTAAAAAATGAACTAATTGTAAATATTCCCAAAGACACTTGTTGGAGTAATGAAGAGTGAATGTGAGCTGTTGTGTCCATGTGTGAATTGGTGGCTGTACATTAAAGGACTATTATCATTCAGCCAGTCTGGATTTTCTTTAGTTTGATTTCAGATACATTGTTATTACAGGAAGTGTTAAGTTTAGGGTAAGAAGGTTAATATGCATAGTGTTATAAGATTTTCTTTAACAACAAGAGGTTAAAGGTTAATTCCTTCATTTTGTAATGTTGTGAGATAAGTTTAAAGCATGTGAATGTGCCTGTATAATTGGTTTTTTGTTACATGTTTATTTTGATGCATAGTTTGTTTTATTGTCACAGATGTTGGTTAAAACTGTTCTTTCAAGAGTGGGTGTGTACAGTTTGTATGTATGTAATGAGGTAGTTTTCATCTTGGTGCCAAACCAATCATTTTAAACCTAGTAGTAGCAGCGATGGTAACTTAAGTGAAATTTTCCAAAAGATGTTTTTTACAAAATTTAATAAAATACTTTTTAATGTTTTAGAAATCATTTATTCTTTCAAAGAAATGTTCATTTAGCACTAATTCGTAATACTTCTGTAGTAGTACTAGTAATCTATATAAGCTTGTACCTAATTATGACAGAATGTAGAGTATTATCACAACAAACTTGACTACATCTAAAACATTGCACATTTTGGTTATAAATTACTAGACATTAAGGATAGTTGTATTTTTCATAGAATGTTCACTCCCAGAGAATTTGTAAAATGTTTAATGTAATTTTAACTAAACATTAGTTTATCACATTTTGTTAGTTGTGTATTGCTATACAATAAAACTTATAATGTACATTTGCCTTTTGGCATACATGAATTCTAAATAACTAACTTTCAGGATTCTAGGCTTATAAACTTTTTAACCACATGTAGGACAACCCAGAACCCTGTCGATGTCTTGGTGTATTTGGTTTGAGCTTGTACACACAGGAAAGAGACTTGAAAGAAGTGTTTTCTAAGTATGGTCCAATTGAGCAAGTTCAAGTAGTTTATGATGCACAGGTGAGTGTTCAAAGCACAAACTACATGTAGACCAAACTAAACGTTGGTGATCATAATTGAATTTATTTATTACTACTGGATTGTATTAAGTGTTTTTGACATTTTCCTGTATTGCATCTTACTTTAAACTGTTATGCTGAAATAAATCTCAATGCGATGGGGAACATTATTGAGGCTTATGAAATATAGTGCCATCTATTGGAAGGCATCACGACCACAACTCCATTAAAAAAAATATAACACTTCGAGTATCGAAGATTCAGACAATTATAAAAGTAACTATGGTAACATAATAGCACAATTCTAAATAAAGTGCTTTCCTCACAAGTACATTACTTAGCACAAGGGCTGTATGTCAGGGTTTGATTACATACTTATTGATGTAATTTTTAAATGTAGTGAAATACTGGTGTTTTTAAAGAAAGTATTTTTTCATTAAAATGTATCACTTTTAATGTTAAAATATTACTTTAGATCAGTAAACATGTTAAGTTTTAACTCTGTGCATTGAATTATTTTGATGCAGTGAATTCAGTATGACTGAAGATACTATCTGAACCCTTTCTGAGCAGTACTTTCCAAAAAAGAAAACACTTTCTTCCAGTGAGTTATGAATGCTGTAATTAGTACAAACAGCCGATGGGGTGGTGTTATTTCTGCTGGTACACTTAAATTTTGTAATGTTACATGGGTTATTTTACTGGGCATTTGTGAACAGTCATTCAGTATATTTATAGTTGAATAAATACGTTTGCAATAATAATAAAAAAAACTATTTTATTATACACAAGAATCTGTTTAACTTTCTCAACTCTACATAATTCATAAAATAAATGTATTGGTATCACTGTTTGTAGCTTTGGATATTTTTCTTTTTGTATATGTGGTCTGTCTCTAAATGACTTTTGTTACAAATGACCAGTAAAATTCACAAGAAGGGACATTGTTTCAAATGTTCTTTTCTGCTAAACGTGCCATCTTTCTCTTTCAGTAATATCAATTTCAATTAGAAGTGCTTTAAACATTTTGTGATCAGTGGGCAATTCCAGGTTTGAAGGGTGCACTTTATCAGATGTTACAATTAAATTTAAACTAGCTTTAGTCCTATTTCAACAATTTGAAGATATCTAGATTAGTATTGTGTAACGTTATTATAATACTGAAATGTTTCTGTAGTTCAAACTTGTTACATACCTTCACATCAGGCTCCTACAGATTTTGAGTTTAAAATTACCTGGACTGTTTATACTTACATATACTTATCTATAGTTGATTATTAACTTGCATTAATGACTGGTTTCTTAAACTGTAAGGTTTCTATGATAGAATGAAAAGCAGGGTGAGCAGTGACTAATAAATATTAATCTGAATAAAATAGAACAAATGGCTAAATATAGTTGGATTGTGAACATTCTTTTCTACATAACTGTAAGATAAATAACTTGACTGAACTTGAATATATGATTTCTAAAAGTGAGTTGTGGTGGTTGTCATGGAGCAAAACAAACATTCTAATGCAAAGTTTAAAAACCTTGAACAACTAAGAAATTTTGTTTTATTTTGACTATTGTTTTGCTTATAATAGTGTTTTTGTGTTTTAATTGTGTGGGAATATTGTGTAAGAAACCAAGAATATTTAAGGTTAGTAAGCTAAAAGTTCTGTGTTGAAAGGCTATTTAAATAGTTACTCAGACAACTGATCCACATACAAAAGTTTGTTAGTTACTAACAGCAAACTATTGTGAAGAGAAATTAAACTTAAAACAGTTGGAAGGTATTGTTTATATTAGTGTAGGACAGATGTTGGTGCCAGCAGTTTCTATTTTGTAATTGACGATGAATGTAGATATATGACTTGTAAAGCTAAGAGTTATAATGTATTGAAACTGCAGGCTACAGTAGATATGTTTAAAAAACAAACTTGTAAAGCAGGATCTTGAATCAGTCAAACAGAATCTGACATAAGTTGGCTCTTCATCACAAATTTAATCTTTTATTATAAATTGTCATATACCATTACTTTTAGGGTTTTTAAAAGGATTGGTTCTGGACTGTGGTTTTATATAATGTATCTCATTAACCTCAAGTTGTTATTGGCAGTTATCAGTTTTTAATCTGTACACAGCAACAGTCATTTGCCTCCTTTGGAGTTTGATTCTCAAATAGCCCATAGGCTGTAAAGTAGTGGGACGATAGTCTGTTCTGTTGTATTAGTTGAAGGTATCTTTAAGTTCCACAGCAAAGTTAAATTTATGAATCAACTTGTTATGGTTTATCAGGTAAATAAGTATGAATTGGTCATTTACTCAGTGCAGCATCAGTCACTATGTACTTGTTATTTCCATGAAAGTTATCTACTTTGAATGCAAGAATTTACTTGGTAAAATTCTAAATTAATTTTCCCAAGTTATGAGCATAATGTTTTTTACAAATTTTAAAGTTGAGTTTCCAGCAGATCCAAATAAGGTATTAAATGGTGTGTGGTTAGCATGCTGGACTGTGAATTAATCTCTGTAGCCTGTTTCACAAAAAAAGTTTAGGCATACAAGTAAATTGTAAGAGTTATGAGAGATCTGGTTGGCTAGATAATTACATATTGTTTATTTTGTAATAGGCTCTGTATAAAATGCATAAGCTTGTTTATGTTTATTAAGTATTTATACTGTAACTTTTTAATTCAGTCTGTACATCTTCGAGATTTGGTATACCTTTTTAGCAAACATTGAATGTTTTGAATACAAATCATATTTTTTAATGAAGTATTTTACCAAACATTTGTTGATGAGTGTATTGAATCTGTTTTGTTAAGTCTAAGTAAGAAGGGATTTTTAATATTAAATATACTATTCATTACCAAAAAAATCTCAATTTCTTTTGTGTAATAACCTCAGCCTCCTAGATACATTTCAAACACTTGGTTTTAGTAAAACTGTATTTTTTCATTTTTTAATGATATACCTGAGTCTTCAGCCTGTAGACAGATCATGAAAGTATACTGAAAATATAAACTTAAAATTAGAAATAAAACAAAACAAAAAAGACAGCTTTGCCTTTTTTCATTAACACTGGCTTCCAAGTTTCTAAGCACATCTTACCAGGTTGAAGTGCTACATATCTCACAATCACCATCTAAAGTAAACCAGCAAGTTTCCATTTGTTTTAATAAACTACTTATGCAACAACACTAATACAGTAACACTGAAAGCATGAGTAAAAAGACTCCTACTCTTGACAACAGGGTGTCTAATGTATGGGATTATACATGCTAAAATATTTTCTTGCAAAACTAATTTTACTGACAAGAATGAGTGAAAATGTTTGTGTTGACAACAAGATGTGTAATTCATGTTTTGTGTAGCCTACATTGTTCACATCACATCAAAGTTTCATAAGGTAGTATAGTAAATACTGTAGTTCTTTGAACATTATATACTTGGGCCACTAAATCCTTACACATCCCAATATGATAACCAAAGATGTTTGAGCTCAGGTTTCATTTATCTATATCACATGTTTAGTTTCACAAGCATTACAAGTCTAGTCTGCTGTGGAAATCATTCTTGTTCAGATTGGTATTCTGAAAGCTATTCACATCATTGAACAGTTGTTTTACAACATTCTGTAATTGTACATTGTTAGTAAATACTTGGTTACACTTACATAATTAGGTTGTATAACTTTCATTTCAAAGCTCTGTACAAACAACTATCAGAATCACATGAAATACATGTCTTCTGTTGGTTATAAAAACACCCTAACATGAGTAGGTGGAACTAAAAGGTGGAGTACAAAGATGTGCAACAGTACTTGATTTGCTCAAAAAATTGATTTCTGAATGACTCAAAGTTGTGAGAGGTTTTCAGTTTATAGCTTTCCAATGTCTAAAGTTCATGTTTCTAATTTTTATTTCCTTTTATATTTGGAAATTGAAACATGCATAATATTAAAAGTGAAATATAAAGTGACATACCAGTTTTTGTTATGTAATGATAACTTATTACACCTAAATTGGTAAAAGCGGTATGCAGTTAGACCCACATGAAATGTTTTGTAACAGAACCTCTACCTAACGTGCATGTCACACTGGAATATTTTTTTAAAGTATTGATCATACTTTACTTCTTCCAGACTGGAAGGTCCCGTGGATTTGCTTTCGTGTATTTTGAGACTGAGGAAGATGCAGAAGAGGTAAGATTTAATGGTGTTTGTTTTAAGAGAGAATGAAGTATACACCATGTTAGATTCATGTTCCATAATGTGTTATTTCCAATCAAAATTTGGTGAACACTTCATCATACACCTATGTTGTCTGGTGTAATTGATACTTCTTTTTGTTTAAAGAATTGATGTAATGTTCAGTATTTACTGCTCTGTGTTAACATAATATTTTACCTATGTGTGCTTATTATATTCCATTACAAACAATCTACTGCTGTATATTTAGTGTAATGATGGTAGGGTTATATAGCATTTCATGTTTTAATTTCTGAAATCTTATGCTTTCATTATAAAAGGGAAGGACTGTTTGGTTTTAATTCCTGTAATAATTGTAGGAGCACCAACAAATGGGCTAGCTGATTAGTAGGTAGCCTTTGAAAGAGTGATTTGTATTTTAAATATAGGTTAAATTAAGATATGTTGGCCATTTTTCTTTCTCTTGAATCCAATAGGCTAAAGAGAGATGCAATGGACTAGAAATTGATGGCAGGAAAATCAGAGTTGACTATTCAATTACAAAAAGAGCACACACCCCTACTCCAGGGATATACATGGGGAAGCCTACCTTGTAAGTACCATGGCTTCATGAAGATTTCATTTGTACCCTCAGGGTTGTACTGGATATTCAGTTTTTGGTAATTTTACAAAAAAAGATGTATCTTTTAATGAATAGTTATCCCTATCCATACCAGTGATTTGGTAGTATAAACTAAATCGCATTGAACTTCAAACATACGTCTCTGAGAGATGTATAAAACCTCTATTCAGTAAGTAATCTTTGTGTTAAAAATGAATTGAGAAGCCTGAATGTGATTTGATCTTGTTACTTTACACACACACACACACACACACACACACACAATTTCATGTGAAAATATTTGAAATGCCCAACAGGTTTTGAAGCATGAGCTTTATTGATTGATTGATATGTTTTGTTGCTTATTATTCATATTACAAAGCAACTGTTAAAAAGGTTGTCATTTAGGTCAACTATAACATCTTACATTGTTATTTAAACATTGATAGAAAAGACACATGGCTAATAAACTTCTGACATTAAGCTTAATATCTTTATGTAGTTTGTGTAAATCATTCGTACAATAAAAATGTTTCAATGTATATGTTAGTATTTTACTTGCATAAAATGGACCCTCTAGTCTCATGAATGTCTAAATTGTCTTAAGCTCATATCACTTGCTGTGGTTTTTTTTATCCCATTGTCTAAACTTATCATAAAATAACTTCATACCAAAACCATGTTATGATAGTATTCATGCAATTATAACATCTGTATAAGATACAAACTGTGAAAATATAACTGAAAGTTTAGTAGGTTACAGTGTTTTGATTAGTATACAAAATAGTGCTGACGTTTGTTTTTAATTTTTGGATTATATAAGGTAATGGAAGTTTTATGCAAGTTGTGAACTGGTTACAAACTCATTCTGTACATGCTAACAAACCCTGATATAAATTTCTTCCTCTTATCTTGCCTTATTGTGATATCAACTTGGATGTGTGTATAACCAATTTAAGTAAACTTGAGCATACTGTTGTTGGAAAGGTCTATTCTGGTAATTAATAGAAACAGCTTGAAATGGTTTCTGGGCAGAAAAGATTGATATTATTAAGTGTAAATGAGTGTAACTGTGGTATATTTTATGTACTTTTAAACAAAAGTGTGTAAAATTAAAAATGACTGACATATGAACTTCAAAAGCAAGAAGTAACAATACGTAACTGTTAATTTTGGTTTTATTTACTTTATTTTTTGGAACACTCCCAAAGTAAACTTCCTAGTATGGATAGTTTTATAATCACCTAGTGATGTGACTCAGTCCTTGTTCAGTTTTATTTTCCTGGAACCTAAGGTAGTGGGCCCTAGTTGTACAATAAGTTACACAGGTTGCTGTTCACATTAGCCACTGTAAGGTATATTTAAGCCCAATTTCATTTGTGGTCAGGAAGGGCAAAAATTATAATCGTGTTAAGATCACCAAGTCATTGTAATACTGTTTTTAATCACTTGAAGTGATATACCGATACTTCATCATCCTAAATCTTACTGGTAATGGTCAGTTATGGTGTGATAAACATGATATGAAGTGATGGGCCAGCTTTCCAAACTCCCAATTAAAAAAAAAAAATTTCATATTTACTAGACTACATAATTACTTTTAAATGAAGTTAAATTAGTAAACAAATTCATGATTGTATCAGTTGTATTGAAAAACCCTGTTGATGCAGTTTGTAACTGACTGTTAATTTGTCTGATTGGAAAGGTTAAAAGTTTTAGTGCATATAGAAAAACCTTTTTCAACATAAAGGTTCTTTGTAAATCTGGCATAACTGACATAGTAGCTGCCAAATTTCTCTTGCTTTGTGTTCACTGAAACTTTTATACCTTGCACAAGATTTTATGTAAACTTGCAAAAGAGATTTCTTTTCACCAACCTATTCTGTTAATATTTTTCTGGAAATAATTCATCAATCTGAACTTTGTGTATCTTGCAGAGTTTTGAAATAGTCTCGGTGCATGCACAGTAAAAAATTTTTAAAGAGGAAAATGGGGAAAATTTTCTATTTTTATCCCCAGTGACACCAAGTTTATAGTAAGCAGAAATGTGGGTATGGTGTCATTGATAATGTATTATCCTCAAATTATGTAAGATGCATCATTTGTGTTTTGTGAATAAATAAAATATAGCAGCAAAACCATTTTATATTTTCTTTTATTCCTTCTTCCAGTTACAGGGGGAAGGGGTACTAGTTTCACTATTTAATATTGGCAAGTCTGTAGCTGAGGTTATCCTGTCATGTTGTTTAGCTTAATGTTTCATTTTGAAATACAGAATTAATGTAACATTGTATTAATGATTTATTGTTTTTAAAGTCCAAGATATGGTGGTGGCAGTAGTAACTACAGAGGGCGTTCTCCATCACCGTACTATCGTGGACGCAGGTATTCTAGGTCCAGATCCCGTTCCTACTCTCCCCGTAAGTACTACTACTAGGACACTGAGAATGGACTAGAAAAGGATATTCAACATAGTTGCTACTTGTTCAATACCTTGACCTATTGTAAATATTTTTTTGTTCTTTCACACAGTGATGAACCATTTTCGAAAATCAGATTGTTGGATGTATTCATGCTTAGAAGGTTTGGTTTTGTTAGTTATGTATGTTGTAAACTTCTATATTGAAAAACCTAGATATAAATTAATTTTGGGGGGGGTGTTGAAATCAGAATTTCTTATTGTTTTTGCAGAAAAGAGTGTGTAAAAATGCTATTGATTTGAAACAAATTTGATATATAAACAGTGTGGGTTTTAATTGCCCAAAATCGTCCGTGGTGTTTCTTATACAAGTAATGTTACTCCTTGCATTCTTTAATTTCTGCAGGCAAACTGTAGTTGAAATACCAAATTGTTTTAATTATCAAGAATTATCTTTTCATTGTTAAAGAAAAGCAGATTTTGTAAC
This sequence comes from Tachypleus tridentatus, assembly GCF_004210375.1. Lineage (NCBI taxonomy): Eukaryota > Metazoa > Arthropoda > Merostomata > Xiphosura > Limulidae > Tachypleus > Tachypleus tridentatus. Next base: position 120,829,838 of record NC_134836.1, on the reverse strand, counting down.
CTTTCTATTAATCTTTGTAAATGTTCATTCTTGTAATTCTGTAATGTTAGCATTTCTAATATTAGTTTAATTTGAAAGTAAACATCTAACGTCTTTGCACAGATTCTATGTAGAGTTTCAGTATTTATGTATATGACATGCTATTTTAGATAGCTAGGTAACAAAGATTATAGATGATGTTCCCATAATAAGATTTAATTTAGTTGAGTTTTGTGATGGAAATAAAAGCAGATGTCCTCTGTTCAATGTATTTAACTGTATTGTTTTTCAGCCCTTTTAATCTGTTTTGTATTCGTGGGGTAGGCTTACGAGCTGCACCAAAACTGTAATATTTGTTTTCACCAGCATATCGTGGTGTTTTAAATAAAAACTGTTTCACATCTGAACTTTGTTAACCTTATTTCTTTGTTCTGAATTAAAAGGGCTCGAAGAAAGAAATAAAGGATGAAGATTTATGATTGCGAAGATGAAAATAATCTTTGTGTAGCAAGAATAGAAGTGGGTTTGGTTAATGAAGAGACAAATCTGGAAGGGTTGAAAATAAAGAAAAATGAAGTTCTCAGCTATAAGAAGCTTTAAGCACGAAGATAAATGTGTAGTAAATATGAAGAGAAGTTGAAGAAAATTTGGATGAAATTCTTTCACGAAGAAATTGAAGAATGAAAGCTCGAGTGATGTTTGAATAAACAAACATCATGAAGTCAGTGTTTCGCTTCATTTTTCATAACGAGCACTTCTTACGTGACTGAATTAAAATGTGTAGAAGCAATTTAAACTTAGTGGGTTTTGCTGTTGCAATTACTGTTTTAAAATCCAAAGCTCTTGCAAAGTTCAAGCTATTTAAAGCTGTTTTTGCTGGTAAAAGTGCAGCATTTCTGTGAAGCAGTGCAGTTTTTATCAGTTTGAAGTATCATAAAACTAAATATAAGAGCATCTTGTAGTTGCAGCATCATATAAAAACTATAGCTAAATATATTAACACCTTGTACATCTGTCAAGGTTTAAACAAGACCGCAGCACATCTGATATGCTGTGTGTAGTCTTAAATGGTTTTTCATCTGTGCCATGCCTTCTTGAGCCAGTGATATTTTTCTATGGCTTTATTTTGCTAAGTAAAGCTTGCTGGGGTAAGGGGAAAGTTATATTAAGTTTTTTGGTTGGGTTTGGCTAGTTGATCTTAACATTTTGTAATGTCGTGAACTGATTATTCTTGACATCTGTTAAAGATGGAATGACCTTTGGTATACTTGTTTCTACACAATAAACTCAGTCTTTTCCTACTTCCTTCAGTAATTTGTATAGGATTTAAAAAAGTCAACCTTTGTTGGTGTTATTGGTTAGGTGCATTAATCTCCCCTGAAATGTATTCAAATGTCTAATTTTAGATAAATGTTTCTAGTGGAGTATATTACTATTAAGTTTCAATGTTTCTCTTGTCTTGAATGGAGAAAGGTTGCTACAGGTCTTAAGATATTTAGATAGAAAATGTTGTGGTCATGTTTTAGATAAACTAGAAGCAAGTAACATTTTGAGACTTAAAATCAGTGTATCAAAAATCTCTGAAACATTACTTAATATCAAAGGAATATTTTGTACAAAGTGAAAGATTTATTAGAGAAGACGGTTGCTTTGTACTACAACCTTAGTCACTTTAATGTGAATATTTCATTTGATACAAAAGTAATGGTGTAACAGTAAAAATGATGTAGGGATGGATATGGTCTTGTCTGTCATGAAACATTGAAAGAAAACGTATAAATTAGGATTTGGTTGGGTGTGTGGTTAATGAAACTGCTAACAGGTGTGCAGGTTTGGTAAGCTGAAGGTGGGAAATGGTCTTACAGTGAGCAAAATTTGTAGCTTGTATGAACTGTCTTGTAACACCATTTTAAAACGTTAGGCTAAAAGTACACTGTGCAACGGACTGGTAATAATTGTGAAAAGTACTTTCAAATCTCTATTACCTCGAACATGCCTTTTTAGCTGTTGGGGCATTATTTGTCAGTCAATTCCACTGTTTAAGATGACTGTTTTCCCTGTAGTCTTACACTGCTAAATTAGGGACGACTAGTGCAGATAGCCCACGTGTAGATTTGTGCGAAATTAAAAAAAAAACAAAGGGTAAGCCTTAATTTGGGTTTGTTTGGCTGTGATGTTTTCTCTCTCCATTGTTTTGGTCCAAAGATCAGGTCTGAACATTGCTGAAATAGGGAGTCGTGTGTGCCAAGTTTTGTTACACACGTGTGTAGTTAGATGGTAAATTATAAACACTAAATCGGTGACAGTAAAAGTGTAATGTCTAAACCACGTGTACTATAACCATTGTTTCCTGGAGACTTTCACAACTGTGAGATAATAAGACGTTATATTGTAAACTGTTTGAACAACAATTGTTTCAATATACGAACATTCAACTGACCTCAACCTTATTTTGGTAATTACACTTTAGTTGGTTTGACATTTTTGTTCATATCGGATGATTTAATATTAAATTATTTATTCTGAAGAAATAAAGAACCAGTAAGAATATACTTATCTTAAACACTAGTAATTATTCATAAATTCATGTAACTAGTGAACCACATTGCTGTGTTAAGTGTTGTCTCCCAGCACCAGGACCCATAAGTTTAATGTTCAGAAAATAATTCCGGATTTCCAACTATGGTCATTCCAAGTACATGTAAAGTAGAAAAAATAGCTGACATCAGTTGTTAACACTGAAACTGGCAATTGGTGTTAATTCATATTTAAATTGTAACACAGTACAATTGATAGTGTTTGTAACAATTAGTTATTCCAGAAATTACGTTAATTATCACGTGGTGCTTTTGAAGTGAACTTTTGTTTTTCACTTGCGAGACTGGTTTTGCTAAACTGATTGACAGCTCGCATGTGGAACAAGTCTTAGCATAAACACTGACCCCAAAGACGCCGTCACCGTAACTTAGTCAACCTGAATCCAGTTTTCTTTTTATTTACCGTTTTACCGAGACCAGCCATCCTATTTCAACACCTCCATTTCACACAGATTAAATTAGCTTATTTTGTTATGTTCGCGTGTAACTTTAAATGTGTACTGTGTTCAAGTTATGTAAATAAGATAACAGTGGATTGGGTGGTTTTCGGTAATACAACTATTTAACGCGTTAAAATATTTGCTTAATCAGTCCTATTGTATAATATTACTCAGTCTTAACTGGATTCTTTAACAATCGTGTATACAAGAAATGATACAAAGAATTTGGAAGTTGTGTGTTCTTACATACCTTCATATGAGTATGATACGCGTTTCGCACTTCGTACGCCACGTGAAAGTTATTTAAACAAGTTGTTGCACGCTTTAGTTTGTTTTATTTTGATATTCCTACGCTAATCGGTCCGAGTGTTCTGTACTTCAGGCTTACTCGGTAGTCGTGTAGCTAAAACAGTAACGTACAGTCTAAAATTTAGGCCTCGCGTTACTTCGTGAGATTAGATGTGGTGGTAGATATTGTCCCTATCAGTATGAAGGATATCGCTTGCTAATGGGCACTGATTGTTTCGCGGCAGAGTGTCCGTTAAACAAATTGTGTAACGTGTATTTAACAAAATCAGTTATTTTTGAGATTTCTTTCATACAATGAATGGAATTCTTTCGAAGTCGAGAATGTATGAAACCGAATCGCCTGAAACTTGAAGCCCACTGGGACAAGGTAAGTTTGTAGTTTTACAAATTTGAAAATTTGACTTTAATAACCTCAGAATAGCCTTGTAATGTGAAGTATATATTAAAAACAAAGTTTAGTTTATGTGAAATTGTTGTGTTTTACTGTAATAGGTTAGTTTGCAAAGTGAACAAAAGACTGCGGAAGGTGTGAAAATGTACATCTATATCTACAAACACTGAAGTATACCTGTATCGTTTATTTTTTCGTTCTACTAAATGTTTAGGTCAAATCGTGATAGCACCACAATAAATTGAAAGTGATTACTCCTTCACAACACGTTAAAATGTATTTTGAACAAGTAATAAGGTAAAGATAATATATTAAGTTGGACACGAGCGTAACTTGTATCGACTGATTTCGATGTAGTGGATGTGGTTTGTTTAAATTTATTAGGAACAAAGGAGTTCTATTTCATAAATACAAAAAACACGGTTATACCAAAAATTAATACGGAGTTTCTGAATTGCCTTAAATTCCCTCATTGACATTAATATATCACAAGAAAAATATTAACATTGAGCTAGTTAGAAGTTTTAACACTGTAAATTAAATATCAAAACTAATAATCCAAAATTTATATTAGAAAAATGTTGGGTGGTGACTGAAAGTATGGGTGATTGTCATTCTCTGTGCAGTGGGGTTCAAGACTGATCGTAATTGGTTCACATCAATCGTCATGGTGAAATTTTTGTGCTTATATGCATGCATTTGTAAGGTAACGTGTAGGTTATTTGGAATTTTGAGATTGACTGGTGGATTTTCAGAGATGCCAACCATTACGATTGTGGTGTACACATTACGACTATACTCTTACAGACAAATATTACGACTTGTTGCAACTACCAAATTATTATATATTATATAGGCCTATACAATAAAGTGATAAATTGTTTCCCCAGGGCTTGAAAGGGGTGAAACGAAAATTTCTAGCGAGATACAAATAAATTTTGATAATAAATAAAAGACAGTCCAAATGGCTACTTGTGATAATCGTGTTTGTGCTTGAAATAATAAAAAATAATTGTACCTCCGACGTCTACCAATAGTCTGAATGCGGTGCTTCTCCATACTGGGTACGTGGGGGAATCCATAGTTACGTCATCAGTGTTTGTCAGCCAATCAGCGCTGGCGTAGATGGGTATTTCTAAGCGGCATAGAAATAACAATGAGATTGTTCACAAGATGGAAAATAGAGACCTCGTTCACCAGATTGTCTTGTTTCTGGCAACTCTTAAGGACTAAAACTGTGAATCAAAAATTTAGGAAAGAGAATAGTGCAAAATATCCGGTCATTGCATCAAAAGTCAGTGACAGTCGTGCGTTTTGTACAGTTTGTTACATCGATTTTTCTGTGGTGCATGGCGGTATAAACGATTGTTCCAGACACAACATCGGCATCTCTTCAACCAAAGGCTGAGGCGAAGACAAACGATGCAGATAACGACATTTATGAGTAAGAATTCAGAATATGGAAATTTTTAAAATTTATTTATTAAATACACAAAACAGTTGTAAATGAGCAATCTATAGCAGTAATAAATAATGTTTATAATAATAAACAGCTTAGAGACATTGGTAAGGCCTAGTAGCCGCAAATGACAAAGGGCTGTCTATAATCATTACGCTCAGTCTTTTGAAATAGTTGGCATCTCTGGATTTTGTTTATTCGTTGCAAATGTTCGTGTGGTTGTGTCAAAAATACGGGATTAACCATAATCAAATTTGTAATATGTTAATTTCTGGGTGAAAACAAGTAGAAAATACGTTTTGTATTAATTCGATGTTTATTGATATTACTGTGTATTTATATCAACACTTCCCCACCACCACCTGATTCTGGTTGCAAATAGAAGAATATTGTTGGATAAACCTTACTGTCATTTTAACATGATAAACATTGTAAGTCATGTTTTATGGCTTGACATTACTTAGTATTTTGTAGTTTTAATTACATTTTTAGTGTGCTTGCTAGTTCTAAGTATTCAGACAGTTCCGCTAGGTAACTGGCATAGCAAACCAACAAAAGTAACAAGAAAAACGTCGCTGGATGAACCCTTACGAAATATTTATTGCCCCATTGTAATTTGTCAAGGGTTTAGGCTGAAGGTTAGTTATGATCAGCTGGTGTTTCGAACCGAATGCCATTAATTTCCAATCAGTTTGTAGTCGAAGCAGGAGTTGGTTGTGCTCTTATAATCAAAGTCAATGCATCTAGACACGATAATTTACAATTTCGGTGCAAACTGAAAGCAGTGATAGTGTTAACTATTATGTCAGCAACGTAAGATTATTTTTCACGCTATGGAAGACGGACAAAGTATTTGTCAAAGACGAGTGACTGGATTTGGACGAAAAATTTGTACGATTTTAAAAGCTGTTAGATATCGAGGACTCGAGATCAAAATTATATAGAAAAATATATTAATATGGGAACAGATTTTTGACGTAGTAGAATATTCAAATTTTAATACCAAAAATAGTCTGACAACGATGAATACTTTCGTATTTGTTGAGATCCAAATATGATAACGCTGCACTTCTCGTTTATGTAATTAGGAGAAACAAAGTATTAGGACCTAGTTCAGATGTATCTGGTATACGCTATTCCATAGGAAATACAACATAGGAAATGTGACGTTATTAAATATATGTAAATCGATGTCCATATTGTCTGAAAACAACCTCTATTTCAGTTATATGGAATTCTTGGTTTGACCAAATGCTAATAACATTTTTCATGGTTAGTACAAAGAGCGTTATAAATTTCAGAGGGTAAGATTTCCCCTGAAGAAGCGAAGTCCACCTCTCGAAAACGAGCGAGTTATATGGGTTTCAGTTTTATTGTTCAGTGGTAGAGAACATTGGATAGAATGTCTATGTTTTTGTAATTATATCGTCAAATAACTTAGTTTACTAATTTTATATTCGTTCGTTTTGTTTCGTTGTATCACGCATGTAAATAAAAACCAATGATACTGCGTGGTGTTTGTTAGGAGAAAAAATGTTAGCCGTATCCTTCAGACCGCAACTGTAACTCTCTATTTTGAAACAATAAGGTACTCTATTAACTTATTTGTCAGTCAATTCCATTATTCGTTGGTAAACTGCTTTATCTAGTTGTCAGTTAAGTTAGGGTAGGCCAGCACAAATTGTCCTCAAATATAAACGTGTAAATTTCATCTAGCTGGTAAAAAACGTTAGTTTCAAATCGTTTTATAAGTTTGGTAAATGTATATCTTTAGAATAAATTCGTAACTTCTAAAACGTCTCAATAAAAGCCGTTCTGACCCTGGTTTGACAATACTTATCTGGAAGGATAGTGTAGTTTTTTAAATATTGTTAATAGCCCCTTATAATTAAATAAACCTTTACCCACAGAGCGGTATGTTGCCAGATCTTATTGTGAAGTTGTATGTTTACCAAGCAATTATAAATACCAGCAGATTGTCTCCAAATTTCATAAATATTATAATAAAGTGAAAACACGAAAACAGCTTGGATGGTTTACACTATACAACAGTGATAACATGGCAACATCTTTATAGAAACTTGACAAAGTATTTTAAAAACACGTTTGTGGGAAGGTACTAAAACTCAACTGGATAAATTAGAATAATGATTGAATTTACTTTAAGGGAAAATAGTTTCTCAGTTATACCTTCATGGAACGTGTGTTAATGAAAATTATTTTTCACTCATCGCCCAACTTTTATAAAGTGACGAAAAACTTGTTCTTAAACACAATTGTTTATTAAACACTAGTTAGAATTTAGAAATAACTGGAGTTATGTTCCCGACTTTGTTTTGAATGAAAAGAAACCAAATTGGGATCCAATTGTTGGTATACGCTATTTCGATCGTAAATAGCGCAGATACCCCTCCTGGAGTTTTACGCGAAATTGAATGAAACCAAACTGATCGTAAATGAGCATTTTTACCAATCAGCAAAAAGTTCGTTTTATCTATAGCGTAACATACAAAATATCTTGTACTAAAGAAAATTGTAGTTCATGCGGTTTAACTTCATTGCATCGAACCTTTTGTTTAAAATATATCCCGATGGTAACGTAAAATATCAATTTTAATAAAAAATTTCGAAATGAAGGCTTAGTGTATCGAAGTATTAGTTTTGATAGTCTTTTTATTTTTTAACTTAGTAACAAACTCAGTTTTAAGTGTGACAATAAATAATCGATCGTGTTTCCGTCGTTAAGTATTCCACCAAAATAGCCTAAGTCGCACTTTTATGTAAGCTAACGCTTCACTTTTCCTTAAATTTTTACGGTAATTGTGTCTTATTGGGAATCTTCGTTGGAAGTGTTTCTAGAACTAGTTTTAATATAACTATTTTTTGTAATTTATATTTGTAAAGCTAGAGAGCGTAAATGCCGTGTGCGTAAGAAAGATGTGATGTTATTTCTATAGAAAATACCACCTGCTTCGTCCAGCGTTGTTTAGGTTAGAGAATGAGTTGTGTGTGAAGAGGGAATGTATACTGAAGTGTTCCTAGTTAACTTAAAAGAAACCATCCCTAAAAGTACGATACTAATACTATTAGTTTCCATTCAGCTTAATTTAATTCGTAATTAATGTACTTTCATCGATTTCACTTTTGCTTGAAGTTAAATTTGCAAGAAATGTTGTAGTCTGTCTCCTTTCATCGATCACTTTGTGATTAGATATTCCATACGAAATACTTCCGATTAAATTTGAAACGAAGCAATAGCGTTTCTTTCCATAAATTCTCCTATGATTATGTTCATCACCTTACGGTTTTTGATTTTGTTAAGGTTTGTAAACTTCTACGTTTTATTTTCTGACTCTGAATTTTTTAAAAATGTCTAAAAACCAAATATTTACACTCTAGGAAAACTATAACAATATCCTTTAAAATATGTGATTTTAATTTACATTTAACAACCCTTAGGCATGCTTTTAACAACAAATGTCTGTACACACGTCTCCTGCACCAAGCAAGAACAATACCTGCAGCCTCAACAGACTAAGAACACTTTTATTAACTTTCAAGTCAGTAAATAATGTTCATACTTCCTCTTCACAATTTCTTACATAAGATTTATTGATCGTAATTTCGTAAAATTAATAACATCTGAACCCGTTCATCCACAAGAATTCTTATTTTTACTGGAGGTGGTTATTGGTCCTTCTACCCTTAATGAAATTTGTGCTTCACGTTACGTGTTCATCTTTTAAACAGAGGACCGGATGAATTTAGTCTACTGTAGAACTTAGCCTTAAACTATCTGCATGTTAGAACTAAGCACAACGTCGTATTTTAAGCTGGTGCAACACGTCCCATTCAAACACAGCTATAATTTAGAATAATTTCACGTTAACCTGTTCTTAACCCATTCTCCAACTTCATAACCTCATCTTTTACCGGACTGTATGGTTATGTTCAACTTTGGAATGCTATTGAGAAGGAATTGCTGAGTTGGTCGCACCATGCGTAGTCACCAGTTTGTCTGAACCACCGCTCCTCAAGCAAGTAACTGTGACAGCCCTAACTGATCAAGTCATCACCTGCCTAAGAAGCTTCCAGCTCGATGGGTTTAGGTGGTAGAGGTGGTTCTAATCTCTCACCAATAGCTGCCAGTGATTGGTGCGTCAAAAAATCTGTTCATTCCAATTAACAATAAAACATTCTTCAAAGGTTTGTAAACACTGTTGATTCGTCATCAGTTCAACCACGCTGGGTGTTGTATATACACAACTGGATTAAAAGATGTTAAGGGCTGTGACTTAGGCCCTCTTGTACTACATTAAAATTGGTATATATATAAAACAAAGACCAGGAGAGTTACTAAAGTATAATACCCAACAACCACCTGATTAAAACTACATGGCATGAGCTGGTGGTACCCTATAAACAATTAGAATTTCATAACCCCAACATCCTGAGAAAGTGGTAGGACTTTGTTTGACCAGAACTGTGAAAGTGAGCTAGATAAAAGTAATTATAGCAATATGGGGAAAGGTTTTTAGCCACAACCTCTCTTCCATACTCAAAACTTCTATTATGTTAGACTTACATGTAACGTAATGTCCACAACATCACTTTCCACCTTCCTCTACTACGATGTAATAAAGTACCTTCCCATTAATGAAACCTAGAAGAATCATTTTACAGATGGACTTTAATTCTGGTGATAAAAAGAAAATAGGTCATCGTTAAGATCGGTGGCGTGTGAATTCTTCCAACGTGAAGTATTCATACTACATAATCCTTTACCTAAGTAGGAGATATCAGTATCTGATACGACCATTAAATTAGAATAAAATGATTCTAAGGTAGGGGTAACATCCCTTTCACGACCAGTATTGTTTAAAATAAGAGTCGACGGCTGAAAAACTTTAAATAGGTAAACGTAAGCAGAGAAAACTGCAATCAGTAACTAAACTCAAATTCGAACAACTAATTAAATTATAACTATATATATAGTGTAACCTTTTATCTAAATCACTTTTACAGAATACACTGGGTAGTTGTTCAATTAGAATAGAACAGGGGCAAGTTGTCTTATTGAGTTTTCTTAAAAGACCAGTAAAACGAACTAAACTAACAAACAATTTTTCATATAGATTCAACTTTACAATAAACGTGGATGGTAAAAGAAAATCGTATCTAGATTCAAGACAACCTTGCTGTTGTCCAGTTTAGTATGTCTATATATACTACACGATATTGAACCAGTTAACAAGATTTTAATATCTTGTAAGGATGGTTCCTCTCGTGTGATCTTAATCCACAAATAGTAATCTATTTAAAACATTTTATGACAAAATAAAATTATTATACAATTTTAAATAAAACCCAACTCAACCCCCAAACCTGTTTACTACTATTCATAATATATAAATCAGACTTAAAACAAACATTTACCAAAGATCCTGTAATAACTTTGCTTTAAAACAGTAAAATATGAAAACATGCAACAGTTCCAAAACTCGCTGATAGTTTTAACATGTTTGCATCATGCAACAAAATTCTGCTTCTTCATCATTCGTCAGGTTGTGAGCTAAGTGCCTTAACCACCTGCCGATGGTGGACCACTAGTTAAAACAATATTATGTATACCATTTTCTTAAAAGGGTAAAAAGTTTAATACTAAGTATTATTACTTAGTAATACTAGTAATAATCAGTTTAAAAGATTACTTGGCATCTGGTGGCATTGAAGTAATTTTTAAGTCTGTTTAAGAATTTGTTACTAATAATTATGGTAGGGTTTTTCAGATTTATTCATCACTTTATGGAGTTTGTTGAAGTGCAAATAATTGGCACTGCAGTAATTACTAGGATTATAAAAACACATTTTACTCACAATATTATAAATGGCTGCACCTCATTACATCATACACTCCCTTTATAAAATAATTACACAAAGTAAAACCACTTCCCTGCTATGATAACTAGGAAAGTCACAAAATACTATTGTTGTGTTTCCTCCAGGCCTTTACACATTTAAAAAGTTTTAAAACCCATACCATGTTAGAGTTACTTCAAGGGAGCAATGCGTGTGGTAAGGAAGGTGTCAGTGCCTGTAAACTTTACTTGCAGTGTTGCAAGTTTTGATACACCCCAAGATGGAAGTTAGTACCACCATGGGGCCTGCTCTATAGTGGTACTTACATGTTACCCTTCGAATGTGCTTTGTCCTAAACCATAGAGTACAAATTCTTGTGATTAGCAACATCTTTGTAAACCAGCGGTAAGAACCCACCCTAAGGCCTGCCTTGTTTCTGTATCACACCCTTTTACCATGAGTTCATATTGCCTTCAAGAGATGATACAGATACTTGTGCAAATTAGTATGGACTGAAGTATGTATGATACAGTATGGTATCATTTTTCTTTAAGTGTTTGTAGCCTCCAGATTTAAGAAGTCATTTTCTACTGTGCCAAGTAGAACTTTACAAGATTAACTTACAAGTCAACCACGATTTGTAATTACATAAAACTTGTGTGCCCTAGTTTGAACTAATAAACAAAACAAAGAGAACCTGCTGTGTTAGTGGACTGAAAGCCAGGTTGCCAACTCTGAGATGTGTAGCTCTACCACAGTATGAAGGGAAGCTCTGAGTGTACTGTATTATAGAAATAAAGATGTATTATTTCTACACCCCATGTCTGTAACTTGCTGTATTCATGGATACTTATAATTGTAGATAAGGTGGTAAAAGATTTGAATTTTTAAATAAGATATAACAAACTGTACATGTTTTGTTGAAAGGTGTTTTCTAATAGCAAAGCCCCATGAGGCTAACGGCCAAATCCACCGAGAAGAATTGAACCCCCAATTTTAGCATTCTAAATCCACAGACTTACTGCTGTACCAGCAGCGAACATGGTGAAACATGAAAGCTGGTTATAAGAGAACCAGAACTTACCCACAACACAACCAGTGATTAGCTCAACAGAAGTTATGGGGGCTACAAAACAAAGGTATAGCTTCTTACTGAAAAGCAATGAATACAAATAAGCAACCTTGTACTATTCAACCATTAAACATTTACAACACTAAAGTTGGTAGATAGTAATACTAATAAACAAATGAGTGAAGTTTGCAGATACATAGATTGGTTAGATGCAACCATGGTAAGAAATAATGGTAGGCAGTTCTAAAAAATATCATTTATGGTAATTAATATAGGTGCAACTATCAATATACCTTATTACTTAAAAGAAAGTAAGATATGCTCAAGATACTATGTGGGCATAAAGGTTGTTATTCTCAGTGAATAGTTAAAGCATAAGATCTAAACCTAATATGTAAAATTGTCTTTCAAAATACAGTAATAAAATCTTTTTACATTCAAATTCCAATACCTTGATACATTAGAATTCTTAATTCACTAAAAACATCAACCACTGCTAATAACATCTAATAAGTATACTTAATATTTGAAAAATTATTTAATCTCAAAATTTAAGAAAGGTCCAGTTCAATCTGTACTTTAATCAATGTGTGTTAAGTTATACAACTACTGGAGAATTCCACTTTTCACCAGTAACCCTGAACACAAGTTAGGCCTATATCATAGTGAAAAGTATTAAACATACTGTTGGTGTGAATGTGCTTTGTAGTTACAATTTTTAGAATACTAAGTTTATTTATTATACATGTGTTGTTGGTCAGCCCTATAATGTAAGAACTGAATAGTAGCCAATGACACTTTCTTCATTTCACCCATCCAGCATATAGAGATCTCTCACAATGACTGTAAGGTATGTTGACACTAATATTATATTTAATAATGATAGTTGACTTTTGTTACATTTAAATCTTGTAACCTCTCAAAAAAATTTTACTTTTATTCTTAAATGGAAAGCTTCAGGTCTCACACAATAAAAACCAGGATTCAATACTCATGGTGAGCAAAATGAAAATGTAGATCCACCTTTGTGAAGTCTAAACACAAATTAGCTAATACCATAATTCAAGTCAAACAGCTACAACTGATCTGACTATTCATGTTTCAAACTTTACCACTTTGAAGAACCAATGCTGATTACCAGACTATTCATGTTTAAAGTGTTACCACCATTTCTCATATTTAATCCTGTTCTTTTTTATGCCCAATTCCTCCAGTTGAAGAGCTATGTCATCTATCATCGGTGATGGACCACACACATAACATACAACATTGGAAGACAAGTCCTCAAGTGCCGACTTTAAATGGGTTTTAGTTATTCGACCACCTGAAACAAAACAGAAACCTGAATGCATAACTAATCACATGAACTCTAATGAAAGTTGCTTAAATAGTGTTAGATTATAAAACAAAAGAAAAATTAACCTTTTGTGTCAGGTGATATGTGGGACTTATCTCTTTCTCTTGTCACAAAAAAGTAGCAGCTGATGGTGGAATGGGTAGACTGCAGATGTCTAAAGAGGTCCTACAAAAATAATAATAATGCATTGATTTAACTCTTTAAGCAATTATTAACAAGTGATAAATAGCACTTATGCAAAAGTCTGAAAATGTTTGTGCAACAAAACTGCTGTTTAATTATTTTACCATACATCAAATAACACTATGTAACAAATCAGTGATGTCGAGAAAACCCAACTGTAAAAGAAATATATATGCAAAAATGGCTCATTTGGGTTGAGAAAATATTTTACGTAGAAGAGCGAACAATGTTTTGACCTGACGATGACCAAAGAAGATCAAAACATTCACTCTTCTATGTAAAATATTTTCTCAACCCAAATGAGCCATTTTTGCATATATACTATGTAACAAAATTTATACTTTTTCTTGTTTTCTGGACAGAAAGTGTTATTTCTCAATTGCTTATGCCTAAAGTAAATGGAAAAGACCTATTTTTCTCTTGAAAATTTACTTTCGTAAACTGGGAACATGTAATGAAAACATGATGGGAGACTATATTTGGGGGCTGATACGTGAAAGTGATTTACATTACAGTTGCAAATCTTGAAAAACTACTCACTTCTAAACATTTTTTGTGTAACTTTAGTATAAATACATGTAAATCTTGATTCATATGTTGTTTTATTCAGACCTTATGTAAATGAAAATGTGCAAATTTGTCCATTTTTTATATAGAAAATAGGTTAATTGCTAAATTTCATCATCCAGGTCACAAAAGCAAAGTTTGAAGGGAATAATGGTCATTTTCTGTACTAAGCAATTAAGAAATAACACGTACTATACAGGAACAAACTGTGATTTCTAAACTTTTCACTACAACATAACAGTGTACCCTAAACATGTTACACCTTTTCCTTCAGTCACTCAAACATATAAACCAACTAAAACCAGCCATTTCAGATATTTCCTACTAACTAATCAGTATTTAAAAAATTTATTTTCTATAGCCATATAAAGATAACTAAAATAAACTTTCTCCAAATTTTTAGTATGATGACCAGTGAAAATACAATAGCTAACTTTGTTGTATTAACTACTGCTTGCTTCTCAAGTGTGTGTGTGCTTTCATTCTCACTTTGTTTAAAGTATTAAATTTATTTAGTAGTTACAGATGTGTCTTAACTGTTAGAGTTTGGGAGACATGATACTAGACATCAATTATTGAAACCATCCTGTGTGTAACATTTACATGACTATAATTGACCTAAAAGTTCAAATCTTTTAATTCAATACGATAAAAATAGTCAAAGGTTCTCTTACAATTCGTAATTAAAAGATTTGTAATCTGTTAATAATATATAAAACTCAGTGGGTAGTGACTACCAGTAACCTACTACTAACTGAACACAACTCAGTAGCATCTCCACTTAACAAATACAAAAATTCAAGTGTACAAAATCAGCCTGTAATTTAATATCAAAAAAACATGTATTGTAGCTGCTATTTTAAACACCAATTTTATCATTACACTACAAGACACCTTCCAACTAAAGAAAGATTAGGAAATAATTCTTCTAAATATTATAGACGACTAAGGAAAGCCATCTTCTAAATATTATAGACGACTAAGGAAAGCCACATCTTTACCCTGTATATAAGCTCCTTTTCAGTACGAGCACTGTAAAATAGTTTCAGCTTTCCTGGTTGAATAACTGGATCAGTTGAGCTTTCACTCTTCAGGTAACAATAATGTTGAGTAATGGAGGCTACTGGATTAATCCCGACACCTCCTCCAATGAGTAAAATGTCACATTTTGCTTCAATATTGTCTGGTTGTGGATCATAAAAGAAATCACCACCAACTCTCACCGATATCTCCTTTCCTGGCTCACACTGAAAGAGACGTAATTTTAGGAGAGCGCACTACATGTTTTACATTTTAGTAACAAATCTATTTTATTTCAAATTTTGAAATTAGATAATACAGCTAGTGTTTTTGAGATGTTATTTGTTATTACAAGTTGCCTTTTTTAAAAAAAAAATTAAATCATTTTAAGTACTATTCAAGATATCTGTTCCCTTTGCAATACAGTGGTTCAGCAGTAAGCTTCAGGGCTTATAATGTTTAAATATGAGGTTCAACCCCTGCAGACAGACCAAAAACTCACCATGTAGAATTTTGTTAAAACAAAATGTTTTCTTAACACTAATAAAAATGTTTCAAAATAGTGAAAAATAACATATGATAAATCATACTCAAAACTGGCCAAAAACCAAACTAATCTACAAAGTTAAGACATAAATCTTTCTGCCACAAAATTTCTTCTAATCCTAAACACAGTCTATAGTAACATGTATTCTTTCTGCACAGTAGTAAGTAATATACTAATGTAAAAAGTTAAGCTAACTTTTTAAAGAGTACCTATTAATTACCAATAAAGAAAGCAGATCTTAAAATGAGATTGGGTTATGCAGTCATATTTTATACCTGTTTTGGTAGTATACATTTTTCAAATTTTTTAGTAATTTGGTTTCCTTGCTATAATACTGGCAACACATGGTACAAAACGTTGATGGTGATTTGTCATGGATGCTTTGTTCTCTAAAGTAGATAACATCTTTTCTACAAACGGGATGTCACAATAATATGGAGCATTCAAGCTGAAAGGATTAACACTGTAATATCCTTTACTGGTCAAGTTTAACAATATCTGAATGATACAGTCAACTGGACAAAGAAAATGAGTTTACCTGCTGAATTTAGGTACATTTATTCAGTGAGATCAGCAAGTAAAAAAAAAAAAAACATTTTGTGAACAATGTATTTTAGTTCTTCAAAGATATCTACTGGAGAGAAAGCTGTGGAAATAAATACACCCTAGCAAAACCAACTGTCATTATGTCTACACAACTGTACTCTGTTTATCTGTAACAATAGATTTTGGTATTTTTATACATGTGACCAAAGTCTATTTTACACCCAAAAGAAACAGAGTTAGGTTATCTATTACAGAACACTTCCCTTACTTCTTGATCAAAGCTCCTGTTATATGGAGATTGGCCTGTCTGATGCTTGTTGGAAAAACTTACCAGACAGTATCACAAAATTAACAAATTCTGTTGTTACCAAGACTATAACTGCTGTTTCTGTACTTACGACAAGTTTATAAATTACTTTAGATTTCTTATTACACACACACACACACACACGCGAGTAGTTGTAAACAAGTTTCAAATTATTATGAATTTCTTATTACACACACACCCACGCGAGTAGTTGTAAACAACAGTTTTAAATTACTTTGGATTTCTTATTACACACACACACACAAGTAGTGGTAAACAACAGTTTGACTTGTGTTTTATCCTAGTAGAAGTCTGAGAATTTTGTATCAATAACAGTAACCGGTCATCTACGATAATACACAGCTGGAAAACTTCAAATGTCCACTTAGAACAATTCTTTAAAACGAATTAGATGTGCTATACCTGAAAACATTTTACAATAACAATTTATATGTATATAGAAGTTTTATGAAATGTTACAACAAACCAATTGAGTTGGGCTACACGATATTAAAAACTGTATGGTTGTATTTCCTGATCTAGTTAACTAATAATTTTGGACCAGCTGTACATAGAAACATTTCTAGAAATGATTCAACAATTACAAACTAGTTTACTATTTGTATACATAAATGTATCATTGATTGAATTACAGGATGATGTTACATGCTAAAAAGTTGTACTTCACAGACTAGATCTGATTTCCTTTTTACTGTTTTTACTTCAATTGGGATCTGTGAATCAAGAGAAAATTCTTTCATTTGAGGATTTCATATAAAAACTGTGTGCTTGTAGAATAACTACTTTGATACATCCTTTGGTACATACCTCCTTGTGTATCCAGCGAGTCGGAGGGTAGTCACTATACCGTATGGCTAACTCCATTAAACCAGCTTCTTGAACCATAGAGGGAGCTGATGTCATACTGTATCCTGCCACCTGTTCTATTCCAGGTATGAAGAAATCCACCCTTCAACATTTTAGAACCACTCATTAGTTTCACACACACTAAAACTAGCAAATAAGTAAACAAAAATAAAAATTACTTTATTTTAAATTTCATGTACTGAAGTTTGTTTTCAATATTAATATTTAAAATCCAATTTGTTAGTGGTAACAATTCCTCGGTGAACGTAATATCTACAGCACGTACTTTTGAAAGATTGAATTAACCGTAAACAAAACCTTCAAAAGTATCTTATTTGATAACAAATATGTTTTATTTCCAAATTGCTCATTTTTTTAAAAAACTAATTACTATATGAAATGCATCAGTTGTGATTTTCATACACCAAAACTAATCTGGCTGCCATGCAATCAGTGTCTTATAACAAGTTCGTATTAATAATGAATGCAAGCTTTTAATATTTAAGTTTTGGCCTACTATGAAACGTGTGGTGTACACAAAACTAATATTTCAAGTCACTTTAGTTGTTTATTAATGTTGATTTTTCTTTTTCAAAACTTAACCAAAAACAGCAGTGGAAATCAATATAAAGTTCAAGTTTTCTCAAAGCTCTACAGAGCTTGTTTAGATAACACTTCCAGTGCTACCAGGTACAGCACTACAACTTCTAACACAATCTTAGGGTTAGAAAAATGTGTCACCATCTTGTTTATAGATAGTTTACAGAAACTTCAAATCTTAATGTGACAACAATTATTAATTAGCTTAGAGCTTGAACCAAACATTGCATCCAGCTTCCTTTAAATATAACAGTACATTGTAAAATTAAAAGGCCTAAGAAAACAATTTACTAGATCTAATAGCTATATAAAATGTTGGAACATAATTTGTCATTTATTCTTGGACATAAATAGCAATAAAATCCACAGAAGAAATACAAGTTAACTTTTACCACACCTTAACAGTTTACTGTCAAATTTTTACTTTTTTTTTCCACAAATAAGTAAAAAAATATTTTACACTTAATTAATAAAATGTAATAGGTAATATATTCTTAACTTCAATGTATTTCTGACCATTTTAAAAATGGATTTCTTATTTTAACCTATTGTTTATTTAACACGGTCAAGGTTTCTCTTTTCCTAAGTAGACAAGTTATGTATCTTGACTTCTAGTAGGCTTCCAATAAAGTAAGTTTTAGATGTAATTAGTTTGATTTTTGTGAAATTGATGGTAAAATTGGATGCAGTCCAGGAAATTGGTTTGATGATAAAAATAAAATAAAATAAAGAAACATGGTACTGATTGGACACATTTTGCTGGAAGAAAATGGCAGATGGAGGTTTGTCTTGGTACCTTTGTTGTCCATTTTTATTTTTTTACACACAATTTGGAAAGATACTTAGGAAAAAATAGTTTAAAGGTTTCTTAATATTAAAGTATAGAGAAAGACTAATTATCCAGAAGGACATACAGTATCGTAGTGTGTACAAAAGCTTGAAACAGATTTATGGGTTTAATAATTTTGGTTTTAAAGTAATAATAAAAAAATGGTTATTGTAATCTTGTAAAAACTTTAAGAGATATTTTACTTAGATACAGCAGACTTTCTCCACCCCTCTGGTGGTGACCTGCTGAAAAGCACAAAGAACAAAATGCTAGAAATATTCATTTCAAAAATCTCAGTTAAGAATAGACAATTTTAACTTTATTCTATGATGAACTAGAATGTAAAGATTTTTAAATATTTCAGAAACAGATCACCACTAATGGAATGAGAAAACAAGATTGGAGAAAGAGTTTTAAATGTTAAGAAATATAAATACAGTATATGAGAGATCTAGTATTTGAAAATATTACTTATAAAAATTGTTTTCGTGTGAAATGGATACTATTACTTTGAAATTTCTTGAAGCTTTTGTTCAAAGAGGCTTAGGAAAAGAGATATTTAGTTTGGGTGTATGCAACTGTTCATATTTTTGGAAAGTTTAACTTTGTATCTTTTGTCACATTCAACATCCCTCCCTCAAATTACTCTTTTCTTATCTTTTTTTAAAATCTTACACTGAAATGTTTGAAAATATTCTCCATTTACATACTTTAGATTCAAATGTTAAAAGTCTAAACACCTACGACTTCCTTTATGGTCACATTTCTGTAAACCACCATCTTCCATTTTTGCAAGCCCACAAGCCACTACTTTAACTTCACTATTTTTGCAAGAAATCTACAAACCATTGTCCTGCTTTGTATTCAAATCCTGGTTCTTCTATTCTCACTAAAATCTTTCTCACGGATGGTGACGAATTTTCAATTTTCTGCACTGATGCTTTAAATATTCTCTGTAAGATAAAAACTGGTGGGATACTGACATAAAATAAAAAATACAACTTTATGAAAAGTTCAATACATGGAAAAATTTTAAAAGATGATAAACAAAACCAGCACATATAAATTATAAATACACTTGTGCTATATCCCTGAACACCTACTAGTCTGTGAAATTCTCAGGTCACCTTTCACCAAACAGGTATAACCCTGAATACCTACTGGTCTGAAATTTTCAGTTACCTTTTATCACTATAAAAGTTGTCACAGAAATTTTAACAAGTTTTGCCATTGTGCCTAAAAAAAACTTCTTTAATTATAAATAAAATTTAAACATTTTATATTTAAACATGTACTTGATTCCTGCTTTAAATTAATGTGAAAGTAACCAATACCCATTAACACAGAGAAACTCATCTCACCATTTGTCGGAACTGTTTGGCAGTTAAAGTCAAGTGTTCTACCCTTTTCTTAGAAGTTACTAAACTTCTAAAGATGTGTCTACAGCAACTAAAAAAAGAAAAAAGAAAAAAATCTAAAACTCTTAATCTAAGTATGCATGCACAACTGTTTTCCAAAACTGATGCATTATCAACCAGTCAGGTTACTCCTATGCAGTAAAGCATTGTAGCACACACATCTGTGTTACTACTAAACATAAAATAACCAAATTAAACTTTAAAAATAATGGACAAGAAATGTAAAATGCTGATGACAATTACAACTTTCTTCCAAGTAAGTTGATTTTACTTTGAAAAAATATCACTCGCTTTATCTGAAAATACTGCCAAAATCAGAATTCACTAAAACCAAACTTGTCATTGTGTATGTCTTTTCTTCATATAAACTACACACACTGTTGTGAACTCCTCTTTGCTAAGTAGTGCACTAAATGTTGTAAAATATACTTTCAATATTATAACTTTGTTACCTTCTAGAAAGAGCTTTTAATCATGACAATGTAGCAATTAGAAAGATATGGCAATACCAAAAAGTACAGAAATAAGGTCAGGATGAATACACCTTACAAAATACCAAAGTAAGTAGCTAAATGTTTCCAAGAATAACTTATCTACAACTAAATGTTTAATTACTGTCAGTTCTCTTGAGTTATGTTTGAATAAAAACATTTAAACTGGATAGTGTGATAAAGTCTTGCAATGTCCAGTTCTCGTAACACTGAAACAGCTTCTTTATTTTTTGTGCCATCAACTTTTCTTTTTTTTAATTACTTGTATCATCTCTTTCATTTTTTAAATGAATTCCAGCCCAGTGTGATGACTTGTCTCGATGGACATCGCGTGTTAGCCTAGTGTGATGTGTTGTCTTGATGGACATCGGTGTTAAAATTACTAAAACACCATTCCAAAGTCAAATTCTGAACAATCAGCAGAAATGGGCTGTTATGCTGCTCGCTGGTTCCCTACTTTACTAATGTTGTTAAAATGGAGGTCTTAATAACTTTTGGAAACTTCAAAACCTAAGTCACATGTTTATACTAGTATCTTACATTGTTATAAGAAAGATTTGAGACAATGATGAGCAATACATAATACAGTCCTTCCCTATGCACTAAGCATTACTATTATTGGTCCAGGTTGTCAACTAACTGTCATATAAATAGGCGTTTAATGAAGTTAATGAGGATTCAGTGAGGGTTTAGTATCAGAAAAGTTGTCCTCAGTTCAGTATTGAGGTTATCTATTTCATCTATTCACTTACTTGAATGATTAGTAAGGGAATTCTGTAAGTTTACTTGTGAGTTAGGTATAGTAGTTGTTATTTGTAATTAAGCAAAAAGGTACGCAATGGGCTATCTGTGCTCTGACCACCATGGGTATTGAATCCCAGATTCTAGCATTGTATGTCTGCAGACATTCCACTGTTTCACTGTGAAGCAAGTTAAGTTTAACTAGCTTGGAATTTTTGTTGAAACATTGTTTGTGAATTTGGGTCTACTAGTACAAATGAAAGTAGCCTGTAGCAAATGATAAGAAATAAACTGATTTGTTATCATTTCATGAACCAAAGTTCATACTGTTTTTACTTGATAATTCAAAAGAATTCACCAATCTAAATAACATGCTGTAATAAAAACATTGCTGTGAATATTTATACTTTCTCTTAACAACACAGGAGTATTTTAATGGGTAGGTTAAGATCTGTTAATTTATTTTTACTTGAGATAGGAATGTTTTGAGATGATCTTGTTTTAACTTACAAGGTCATTCAGGATTGAATAAGATTCATTCATTTCTTTGTGCTATATTCTGGAAGAAATTGGATAACAGGAAACAAATTTAAGATTTATAAAAGACAGACAAGAATCCAATTATGAAAGATTGATTTAAGGAGGAAGTTGCTGTCAGCAATAGTGGAAGCCATCATTTTACAGAAATTTATTTAGGGAACCAATGATTTCCTGAAATTATAGGGTGGATTTAATTTATACTTTTCCTGGTGGTGAGTGGGTAAGGACAGACTTGAAGGAGTAAACAAGTCCCTTGTTATCCACAGGTTATGTTTGATAAAAATATGTACATAAATACACTGCTGTGAATATATGTAGCCTCTATTTACTACCACAGTTACAACAAACATTTATAGTAAGAACAATTCTAAGAATATTTACAGCTCCTTATTCAGGATATAACTCAACAAAGCTGATAAAATGTATACTAAATACTAAAATCGGATATACATTTTCATGAAATCAAGTTTAAGATTAACTCTGGAAATCAAGTTTAGAGGTTTTAAAACTGTTACTACTTTAGACCAAGAAAAGAGTTATTCAAAATATTAAGTACCTTGTCCATTTTAATAAATTATTATTCTCAAAATTTAACTTCAATTAAATATTCTATTGTCACAGCTCTTTACAATAATACAATACTGGCCTGGGTTATATTAAAGTAAAATGTATTAAAAGTCAACATTTCCCGTTCTCTCAAATTACAGCATTAAAAACACGCAGTTGGTGTCATTTAATCACAAATTTCACATGCCTACTATTTATTCACATTATAAATTTTAATTAGGTACTACAGTTTTCCTTGTTTTCACAAACACTTATTAAATCAATCTTTATTTAGAAGTTATACCAAGGGATTTTATCCCAATTGCATTTAACTCTTCATTTTATACAAACATTACATAATTAAACCTATTTGACAAGTCAAACTCTCTACCTCAGACAAGAATTTTCAGTAACACTTATTATGAAACGTGTCTCATGGGTTAACATTAACTGATCACCTGTCTATTATCATCTAAGGTTGTCAATGTAACAAGACATTAGATATAATTTTTAGTAGAATAAAATAATGATATGGTTATAACCAATAATATTAGAATTTGCAAGAAATATTACGTATTCTACAAATGCGATATAGGTTCACTGTGGCAAGTAAAATACAATTCAAAATACTATCATTTACGCTATAGTTTCCCTAACAATTAGTATTAAATCTATTATATAAGTCAAAACTTACTTTTTAAAATTTAAAAAGTTATACTGGGTTTTTGGTTTTCACCCATGAATGATCAATATTTACCATACACAATAAAAATACAGTAATTTAATTTTTGTTAAAATTCTAACTTTCAGTTAAATTTACTTACATTTTTGTATACAAGGTGTTACTAAACTTCGTACTTGATTTACAAAATAATGTCAGCTGGGTAAATCTTCTGGCTTGCATTATACTGAGTGATAGAGTTCAAAATTATAAATTACATTAACTAAACTGGTGGATCGTATTTCGTCTTACTATATTAAATTAGGGACAGTCAAGGAGGAAAGAAAGAAAAAAAAAAGACGACTCAAAATTCCAAGGCCATAACTCGAGCGACGCAGTAGATATAAGAACATGGTTATATGAAAAATCGTGAATAGTTTACACACGACTTTAACGCCCCCTCTCATAAAGTTTGAAACATACGAGCACCGATCCGCTGAAATTAAAATAAACATTGTTTTAGCCACGATATTCAAAGTAAACTAGCTCTTTTACAAACTAGTAAGTTTTGAAATAGACTGATCATACAGCAAAAATGTAAAATAAATATTTTTTAGAAGTTGTATACTATCTTGTATGTTTGTGCAAGAGTTAGGTGGCTTTAAAATAAGTCTCAATATATCATTATTTGTTCCAAATTTTAATCGATACTACGCTAAATAGACAAGAGTAGCACGTTATTCGTCAATGATCAACTCTAAGGTTAGAAACAATTAACTCTCTTCTGTTGACTCAGTGGTAAGTTTGAAGGTTTATAACGTTAAAATTCCAAGTTAGATTTTGGTGTTTTGCGCTTCTCAACAGACAAAAGAAACTATCGCAATTTCATTTATATTTCATTTGTTCGCTCTTCTATGTAAAATATTTTCTCAACCCAAACGAGCCGTTTTTGCATATAAATTTCTCAACAAGTGGGTTTCTCGACATCACTGATTATCGCAATTTCAGAACTTTCAAAGAAACTTGGTTTTCCCAAACTCCCTCTTTATCTAATTCAACTAAATTTCTACGTGATTGACGTAATATATATAACAAACTACAAGAAAATGGAAAATAGAACAGAAAAGAATGAATATCAAAATTGTGTATACCATATTTATTAAATTGTTGGACACAAAACACCACGGTGTTTCAAGTATTGTTGAGAGACTCTCTTATGCTATCATATTCATGCGTCCTTTGGTGTTCTTTGGTTGTTACGTGGGTAAGCCTAATGTGGTGGATAAGCTTAAACATTTAAATTGAGATAGGTTTGAACACTAGGCTTTTTGAATATGTTATACTTGGTTTACGTCGTTTTCATTACTAATTTAATTTGTGCACTTAATGTGTGTAGATAATTTCTAACCTAACTTTAAAAATCTTGGTACCAACTTATATCCTAAAAGAGCAAAATTACCTTATTTTTTAGGTATTGGTATTTTCAGTCTGTTTATTTGTTGTTAAACGCAAAACCATACGGTGATCTATCTGTACTATAACAACCACAGGTATTAAAACCCTAATTTTAGCCTCATAAGTCCACAGATTTACTACTGAACCACTAGGAGATATTTTGAACATGAACGATACAATGACTAAGGAGAGTTGAGAATAGATACTAAATACAACTACTAACTACAGAATTTATGTATCTTTCGTCCTTCTTGAGACCCCGACTGTCAAATTCCTGATAAGAGTTGATAACTTGTCTTTATTTCACGAAGCTGATACTTGAGAAAAGGTAAATATCCACAGGAGAAGGATTTTGTTGGTGTTTTAGCTTTGTTTCTGTGTCATAAATAAAACGTTTGTAATAACAATGAAACAAAATTAATTCAAAGTTAAAGATAAGTGTAATATATAAAACAACATATGGTTTATTTTTCTAATGATTAAAATTAAAGACTTTTTAAAAAGCACCAAAAACAAACATAATGTCTACACAACCTTTTGTAGGACATAGGTCCAATACTGGCACTTAGTTGATTGTAGCCACTACTTAGCCACCCCAAGATTTCCCACCCACAAAATTTCCTCTTGTCAAAAGTCTACTTAAGCCTATTCAATTACTTAAAAATTTCAGTTGACAAGTCGAACTATACAAACATAATTCACTTATTTATCATTGAGTTACTACCGTTGTACTCGATACGTTTAAACTTGAATGCTGCATTTTTTTTTTCTTTTGCATATCCGAGAATCTTCTGTCTATTTGTCAAAGTGCACTAATAGTTTTCCTCTTAACACGTTAACCGTTAGGTTTTTCCCTTTTACCGTAGTTAACATTGGGCGAGCTTCTTTTGATTTTGCTCTCACTTCTAATCCTGTCTGCCTGCTTGTTCCTACACTTCTCGTACTTTTTATATTCTTATTAAATCGTCTGTCCACCATTTTTCTCTTCATCAATGAGTTACAAACACAACTTCCAAGACTCGTCTGCGTTAAACTCTCTAATAATAAAAAAATAAATTTAAATAATCTTAAAATATTCATTCAGACACAAAAAAAATAGTATTAAAATTAAACAATCTCTTATATCATGACAGACGACCCTGGTCAATGCGTATACTATAAAGCTGGTAAAACATTCATTACTTCTAACCTGACGATGACCGACTCCTATTGACTGTTACGTTTTTTGTTTTCGTTGGTGTTTGTATTTTTTTCTGTAGTACATGTGCATAGACAGGATAATGTACTAATTTATGTGTGAAACATTTTTAAGTGGTGTAAAACAGCTTTAGATACCATCAAATCTAGGCTCAGCATGGCCAGGTGGGTTAAAGTGTTCGACTTGTAAAGTGAGGGTCACGACTTCGAATCCCCATCGCACCAAACATCCTCGCTCTTTCAGCCGTTATAATGTAATGGTCAGTTCCACTATTCGTTGGTAAAAGACTAGCGCAAGAGTTGGCGGTGGGTGGTGATGACTAGCTGCCTTCCCTCTAGTCTTACATTGCTAAATTAGGGACGGCTAGCGCAGATAACCCTCATGTAGCTTTGCGTGAAATTCAAACAAACAAGAACCAATGTAACTTTGCCACTCATTTTACATCTTTTATATCTTCACTTTATGTATTTTTGCCTATGTCCTTGTATTAGAAGTTTTATCTAAATGTAAATTTATTTGTCATGATTGAAATGTGAAATTAATAGGTGTAGACTGTGGATGGTGAAACGTTAACCTTAGCCTAGAATTAACTGTCTTGTAACTCATACATATATGTATAAGATTGATGCATAAGTAGGTTCGTGCTTTAGATTTTAGATTGTAACGACTATTTGGCAGCAAATAAAAAAAACATAGAAAAAGTTTTTATTTAAACCTATTTTCGCTACAACTGCATGTTTTTGTTATAATATTATGTTTAATGTCAGTAATACAAAGATGTTCCAACTAACAGTTTCTCTTTGACCCTACTTACTGATTAGGTATTATTTTATTACAACTTAGAGCTTTTACAGTAAGGAAAATTTGTTTCTAGAACAGATACGAACTGGTACGATCATTCTTAAGTCTACAAGTGGATCGTTTCTTAAATTATATAACGGGCCTGGCATGGCCAAGCGCGTTAAGGCGTGCAACTCGTAATCTGAGGGTCGCGGGTTCGCATCCGCGTCGCGCGAAACATGCTCGCCCTCCCAGCCGTGGGGGCGTTATAATGTGACGGTCAATCCCACTATTCGTTGGTAAAAGAATAGCCCAAGAGTTGGCGGTGGGTGGTGATGACTAGCTGCCTTCCCTCTAGTCTTACACTGCTAAATTAGGGACGGCTAGCACAGATAGCTCTCGAGTAGCTATGTGCGAAATTCCAAAAACAAACAAACAAATTATATAACATGGCCAGGATCTGGCTCTCCAGTCTTTTCTACCCTAATGGCTCAGCTGTATGTTTGATACATAATTATACTAAAAATTGTGTTTCGATATCCTTGATAGGCCTAGCACCGATACTCTATTATGTAGCTTTGCGCTTAGGAACAAAGAAAGACATGTTCGCTGTAGGTAAATGTGGCTATATTTTAGGCCTCTGCCGAGTAATACGGTCACGTTTCGGTTGTTTCATATTTAACCAAAGAGGGCGAATAAGTCCGACCGCAATTTGAATTATGCTGTATTCTTGGTTTCATTGGAACAATTAGTATCAGATATTGAACTTTGACTTGATTCCAAAGTCTGTGACAAAATAAACAGGAAAACAGCCAGTGTACCTTAGATAACATTTCCTAACCAGTAACGTCTAATAGCAACGGGTTTTAGTACGTCAGGTGGTTAGGAAAATTTAGGTTACCAAAACCTGGTTGAGGAACGTTTAATATTTCCAGTTGAATATCTTGAGAACCTGAACTATTACTAGGTTTAACTATTTCAGTTTTTACGTTATAAGGAACAGAAATTAAACGCTTTTGTTTATAACGCTATAAAATTCTATATTTATTTTTGTGTTGACAAGTGACGCTACAATATACCAAAATTTAGAAATTATAAACACCTTTGAGCCTTAAAATTTGACAATGTTTCTAAATAGTTCAATCTCATTCTAAGACTTGTAATCCAGAGGTCGATTCTCTGTAGTAGATATTGCAGAAATCTCAATGTGGCTTGGTTTTAAAACAAATAAACAGTTTGACCTCCTTAAAATATTCGGGATTTAATGTTAAAATACGTAGAAATCGAGTGAATTAAAAAATAATTATCTTTATTTGAATAATTTTAAAAGCTTGTGTTTTTTGTGTGGGCGGTGAGAGTACATATTGCATTTTGGATATTGAGTAAAGTTTGACAGGAAATTGCGAATTTCACCGGCTACAATTGTAGAATAGATAAATATACATATTATACGCATGACAGTAACAACGTGCCACCGGACGCAACGTTATTCGTGTATTCATTCACGCTAAATGACGTTTATCATGCTCTCGTATACGTACATTTATATCAGTTTTACAGATTCTTAGAAGAACGATATATAAGTTTATCTGTTAGCAGCGTCATAATATAAAAAACTTACCTCAGAGCACAGGATAGTCCATTCTAGTTAATATAATACTTCTACTTTTTTATTTGATTTCACTGCACAGATAACTGCTATTTGTACCTCGAACATTAACAAGCTTTTCAAAATTTATGAAGCTAAACAAATAAGTTAAACTCGAGCAAACTATAAACCTGTGGAACTTGGAGTAAACATTGCATTCTTTTATTTTTCATGGCGTTTAATGAGCAAACCTCTACATCGAGAAATACGTTTGAACGTATTTCAGTGGAATTCTCAATCAGAAATTATTGGTTGCTTGTAATTTTTATTTGTACCGTTCATAACGTACGTGGATTTAACGTTGACACTAAATATCCAGTCGTTTTTAAGAATTCAGTGTGGAACTCGGAGAACACTTACTTTGGATTTTCTGTAGCTTTTCATAGAAACGACGCCGGAAAAATGTAAGTTTTTAATTATTTGTCAGTTTATTATACAATGCTTTTCTATAAATTTTTGAACGAATAAGACTCAGACGCTATATATAGAGTAAAATAATATTTATTACAAGGTAACCGATCGTTTATCATAACCAAGTACATTTTCATTCGTTACTAATGTCACTAAGTTTTGCTCTAAGGACTACAGTACAATTCAGAAGGCTTGAACTAAATAAAAATACTTATCTAACAACCGAATTTATTATTATGATCTGAATCGAAATCCAGTATGTTCCTCTTACAACGTGGGCCCAACATGTGTGTATAGATAGTTCCTGTTTTCGAATTACACAGAGAATTGCAATATATTTCACAACAAAGTACACTATTTTTTCTGTATTTCTGTGGCCATATTATCTTGTGTCTGTTTGTTTGTAAATATTATCACTTTCAACCAGTACAAACTTCGAAAAGTTAGTGCAAAGTTTTTTCATTTTATTTTCCTATTAAAACGCTTGTTTTAATATCTAGTTCATACAGTTTCAAACTAACATGTGTCTTTATCTCCTAGAAACCGCACCCTGAGCTTTTCTCTTAAAATAATCATTTGACGATCATTTATTATAGCAGGTTACTTTCGTTTACTCCTACAAGGTCAGGTGATAAGGCACTCGACTCGTATTCTTCGAATCCCTGTTACACCCCTTTCAGCCGAGGGGGCGTTATAATGTTACGGTCAATCCCACTATTCGTTAGTAAAAGAGTAGCCCAATAGTTGGCGGTGGGTGGTGATGATTAGCTTCCTTGCCTCTAGTCTTACACTGCTAAATTAGGGATGGCTAGTGCAGATAGCTCTCGAATGGCTTTGCGCGAAATTCAAACAAACCAATACTCCTTCAAGGCATTTAACTGGTTCTATTGATTTTTGATTTAAACTTTGGTATCAGCCGAGTGGCCTTGAAGGTTAGTGTTTCGTGAAAACCTAGAGAAACTTAAAAAAAAGCATGTTAAATTCTTGATTTAATCGGGAGAGACTTGCGACACTAAAATTCGAGGTTTTATCCCGCGATTGGCTCAACGCAGATAGTTTTTTCTGTAGCTTTGCGCTTAAAAAGAAAGACAAATACAGATTAACTGGAATCATTTTTGTAAATTAACTTTACTTTTAGTTATTTTATCAACAAATTACAGGAATAATTCTGTCTTAGATATTCACGTGATCACAGCTGCATGATTCTAGACCATGTATGGGACATTGTTTCAAGAACTTCGGAGGAACTCGTTACTTTGATTTGTTAAAATAGAGTGGATTAACGATAATCCTTTAAAACAGAGCGGATTATCGCCAATACTTTAAACCATAATGGATCAAAGTTAAAAGAGTGTAATTTAAAAACTAAATCCCAAAAATTCGATGCATTAACGCTAATCTTTTAAAACAGCGAGGATTAACGCTAATCTTTAAATAAAAAACGTAGTGGATTAACGATAATCCTTTAAAACAGAGCGGATTATCGCCAATACTTCAAAGCATACTGGATCAAAGTTAAAACAGTGTATGTTCAAACTAAATCCCATGAACTCAGTGGATTAAAGTTAATCCTTTAAACACAGTAGATTAACATTAAATCCTTTAAACAGAGTGGATTAATACTAAATACCTCAAAACTCCAGATTAATATGAATTCTTTAAACAAGATGGATTAAAATTAGTTATGAAAATCAGTAAATTACAGTTGATAAAAATGATTAATTAAGTGTCCTTTCAAAATTCTTAAGTTTTAAACGTTAAAATTAGTTACTGGTCAATCGCTTCAGAGACACAAGAAAGTACAGAAAACTTTCATTGGTCAAGACACAATATCAACCCTGTCGAATATGAAAAATAAGGCTTGGTCTCTAAGTGGACCTACCCTCCACCCCAGACATACTGTTACGTAACTCTCTATCTCAGACGCACTGTTACGTAATCTGAGCTAATAAAATGTTGATATCAAATTTATTTCCATCTAGTCTTAGTTGGAACGTACACTGAAAGTGATTATAACGTAACTGATCTGTGAAAAAGTTCATTTTATTTATTCCGCATGGGGCCGTATAATGAAATGACCATTTGAAACCCCAAAACATCTTCATTTATTTGATAAATCACGAGGAAACCTACAAACAGGGGCGGTGCCGGCCTCTTGCCGTTGAGAGGACTGAGGTGGGGTAGAGTGCAGCACTTGATATCTTGTGAGAACATGTATTATAGCATTTGGGAAATTAACCAAGTTTAACACTAAGCACTTTCCTTTGGGTGAGGTGACCACAACGGAAGCTAAGTGACATTTAGGATTAGCGTCAGTTCCCTAAAATTAACATTAACCAAGATACAAATAACGTATTACCAAAGTTTTGATACCTTACTGAGGTACAAACTGTTACACTTCTTACAAAATATTCACCGAAGTAATACTTTCTGAAGACTTTACTTACTACAGAAAACCAATATTTATATAATACTTTATGAATGTAGTGATTGATTTAATATTTATATAATACTTTATGAATGTAGTGATTGATTTAATATTTATATAATACTTTATGAGTGTAGTGATTGATGTGTAGTATTTATATAATACTTTATGAGTGTAGTGATTGATTTGTAGTGTTTATGTAGTACTTTATGAG
This sequence comes from Tachypleus tridentatus, assembly GCF_004210375.1. Lineage (NCBI taxonomy): Eukaryota > Metazoa > Arthropoda > Merostomata > Xiphosura > Limulidae > Tachypleus > Tachypleus tridentatus. The sequence continues at coordinate 120,798,378 of NC_134836.1, read as the reverse complement.
TGTAGTGATTGCTGTGTAGTATTTATGTAGTACTTTATGAGTGTAGTGATTGCTGTGTAGTATTTATGTAGTACTTTATGAATGTAGTGATTGCTGTGTAGTATTTATGTAGTACTTTATGAGTGTAGTGATTGCTGTGTAGTATTTATGTAGTACTTTATGAGTGTAATGATTGATGTGTAGTGTTTATGTAGTACTTTATGAGTGTAGTGATTGATTTAATATTTATATAATACTTTATGAATGTAGTGATTGATTTAATATTTATATAATACTTTATGAATGTAGTGATTGATTTGTAGTATTTTAATAATACTTTATGAATGTAGTGATTGATTTAATATTTATATAATACTTTATGAATGTAGTGATTGATTTAATATTTATATAATACTTTATGAATGTAGTGATTGATTTAATATTTATATAATACTTTATGAATGTAGTGATTGATTTAATATTTATATAATACTTTATGAATGTAGTGATTGATTTGTAGTATTTATATAATACTTTATGAGTGTAGTGATTGATTTAATATTTATATAATACTTTATGAGTGTAGTGATTGATTTAATATTTATATAATACTTTATGAATGTAGTGATTGATTTGTAGTATTTATATAATACTTTATGAATGTAGTGATTGATTTGTAGTATTTATGTAGTACTTTATGAGTGTAGTGATTGATGTGTAGTGTTTATGTAGTACTTTATGAGTGTAGTGATTGATGTGTAGTGTTTATATAAGTACTTTATGAGTGTAGTGATTGATGTGTAGTATTTATGTAGTACTTTATGAGTGTAGTGATTGATGTGTAGTATTTATGTAGTACTTTATGAGTGTAGTTATTGATTTGTAGTATTTATGTAGTACTTTATGAGTGTAGTGATTGATGTGTAGTGTTTATGTAGTACTTTATGAGTGTAGTGATTGATGTGTAGTATTTATGTAGTACTTTATGAGTGTAGTGATTGATGTGTAGTATTTATGTAGTACTTTATGAGTGTAGTGATTGATGTGTAGTATTTATGTAGTACTTTATGAGTGTAGTGATTGATGTGTAGTATTTATGTAGTACTTTATGAGTGCAGTGATTGATGTGTAGTATTTATGTAGTACTTTATGAATGTAGTGATTGATTTGTAGTATTTTAATAATACTTTATGAATGTAGTGATTGATTTAATATTTATATAATACTTTATGAATGTAGTGATAGATTTAATATTTATATAATACTTTATGAATGTAGTGATTAATTTGTAATATTTATATAATACTTTATGAATGTAGTGATTGATGTGTAGTATTTATATAATACTTTATGAATGTAGTGATTGATTTGTAGTATTTATATAATACTTTATGAATGTAGTGATTGATTTGTAGTATTTATATAATACTTTATGAGTGTAGTGATTGATTTGTAGTATTTATATAATACTTTATGAGTGTAGTGATTGATTTAATATTCATATAATACTTTATGAATGTAGTGATTGATTTGTAGTATTTATATAATACTTTATGAATGTAGTGATTGATTTGTAGTATTTATATAATACTTTATGAGTGTAGTGATTGATTTAATATTTATATAATACTTTATGAATGTAGTGATTGATTTGTAGTATTTATATAATACTTTATGAGTGTAGTGATTGATGTGTAGTATTTATGTAGTACTTTATGAGTGTAGTGATTGATGTGTAGTATTTATGTAGTACTTTATGAGTGTAGTGATTGATGTGTAGTATTTATGTAGTACTTTATGAGTGTAGTGATTGATGTGTAGTATTTATGTAGTACTTTATGAGTGTAGTGATTGATGTGTAGTATTTATGTAGTACTTTATGACTGTAGTGATTGATGTGTAGTATTTATGTAGTACTTTATGACTGTAGTGATTGATGTGTAGTATTTATGTAGTACTTTATGAGTGTAGTGATTGATGTGTAGTATTTATGTAGTACTTTATGACTGTAGTGATTGATGTGTAGTATTTATGTAGTACATTATGAGTGTAGTGATTGATGTGTAGTATTTATGTAGTACTTTATGAGTGTAGTGATTGATGTGTAGTATTTATGTAGTACTTTATGAGTGTAGTGATTGATGTGTAGTATTTATGTAGTACTTTATGACTGTAGTGATTGATGTGTAGTATTTATGTAGTACTTTATGACTGTAGTGATTGATGTGTAGTATTTATGTAGTACTTTATGACTGTAGTGATTGATGTGTAGTATTTATGTAGTACTTTATGATTGTAGTGATTGATGTGTAGTATTTATGTAGTACATTATGAGTGTAGTGATTGATGTGTAGTATTTATGTAGTACTTTATGACTGTAGTGATTGATGTGTAGTATTTATGTAGTACATTATGAGTGTAGTGATTGATGTGTAGTATTTATGTAGTACTTTATGACTGTAGTGATTGATGTGTAGTATTTATGTAGTACTTTATGACTGTAGTGATTAATGTGTAGTATTTATGTAGTACATTATGAGTGTAGTGATTGATGTGTAGTATTTATGTAGTACTTTATGATGAGTGTAGTGATTGATGTGTAGTATTTATGTAGTACTTTATGAGTGTAGTGATTGATGTGTAGTATTTATGTAGTACTTTATGACTGTAGTGATTGATGTGTAGTATTTATGTAGTACTTTATGACTGTAGTGATTGATGTGTAGTATTTATGTAGTACTTTATGAGTGTAGTGATTGATGTGTAGTATTTATGTAGTACTTTATGAGTGTAGTGATTGATGTGTAGTATTTATGTAGTACTTTATGAGTGTAGTGATTGATGTGTAGTATTTATGTAGTACTTTATGAGTGTAGTGATTGATGTGTAGTATTTATGTAGTACTTTATGAGTGTAGTGATTGATGTGTAGTATTTATGTAGTACTTTATGACTGTAGTGATTGATGTGTAGTATTTATGTAGTACTTTATGAGTGTAGTGATTGATGTGTAGTGTTTATGTAGTACTTTATGAATGTAGTGATTGATGTGTAGTGTTTATGTAGTACTTTATGAGCGTAGTGATTGATGTGTAGTATTTATGTAGTACTTTATGACTGTAGTGATCGATGTGTAGTATTTATGTAGTACTTTATGAGTGTAGTGATTGATGTGTAGTATTTATGTAGTACTTTATGACTGTAGTGATTGATGTGTAGTATTTATGTAGTACTTTATGACTGTAGTGATTGATGTGTAGTATTTATGTAGTACTTTATGACTGTAGTGATCGATGTGTAGTATTTATGTAGTACTTTATGAGTGTAGTGATTGATGTGTAGTATTTATGTAGTACTTTATGACTGTAGTGATTGATGTGTAGTATTTATGTAGTACTTTATGACTGTAGTGATTGATGTGTAGTATTTATGTAGTACTTTATGACTGTAGTGATTGATGTGTAGTATTTATGTAGTACTTTATGAGTGTAGTGAATTATTTGTTTATTTTATCCACATATTTGAGTTACGTTAACAGTTACGTTAATTCTAATCAATATTTATTATTATTGGTTGTTATCACGGGTCAAGACACACAAAGCACTGTCTGTGCCACGGGTATATGAACTTAATTTCTCGCGGCATAAGTCCGCAGATATACCACTATGTAGTATATGACGGGCTTGTTTGGTATTAAATAATACACTGATGCTTTCAATTCTTTCTTGAAGGGAGGGGGGCATTTCAATATAAAGTATTTGATTTTGCTTGTTTCGAATATCGTCTTGATACTTTAATTGAATGGTTGGTTTTTATTTTCATTCTTATAATGTACACAAGTCAATGAAGTTAAATAAGTATTTTTTTTTCCAAAGTAAACCCCCTGTTCTACCTACTTGTTTAAACGTTATCATGTTTTTCTTTAGTATTTTGGTGACGGCCCCTAAAGCTAATGGCTCTGCTTTCGGATCTGATGTTGTCGAACCTGGAATTTTGTACAAATGTATTTTTGTAGAAGGGGAATCCACAACCACCTGTAACGAAGTTGAAATCGATACCACAGGTAACATATTACTTTGATCTGGTTCCAGGTTTCACCATATGAGTATCAAAGTATCTGTTGATACTCTGTTAATGTGTGTGTGTGTGTTTTTCGTATAACAAAAACACATCGTGCTATTTGCTATGTCCACCGAAGTGAATCGAACCTTTGATTTTAGCGCTGTAAGTCCAAAGACATGACGCTGTCTCACCGGAGAACTACTTTGTTAATTACGAAAGAAATACATAAAAAAATAGATAAGAGAAACAAAAGGAAAGAAAAATATATAAAAAATACTTGAGTGTTGTTTTGACCGTTGTATGAAATAAAAACAAAGTAACACGTAAGTAAAAATATATAACAAAAACTATGGATACTAATAACGAGCTAACAAAAAACAGAATAAATACTTGTTACATTAATGAAAGGAAGATCCCTTGTAAAAACAAAGCTTCTCTACAACATATGATAGCCCATTCCTCAGTTTTATATTCTGATATAGGTTTAACATTTAAATCGATCGTGTGAGATGCGTGTTTTTATTATCTCAGTCTTTATAGTTAGGAACGTACGAGGGACACCATGAGTATCGTACAGTTTTGCACTAAAATGGAACATACTTATTTACTCGGATATTTGGTTGTGAGGGCGTTAGTAACGCTTCGACGTTTTTCGATACATTGACAGAAGTGCCTTAACGATGGCAGTTATAAAGACCACAATAAACATCTTGTGCTTAGAAACGTCTAAAAAACAGGTTTAAAGTCACTGATAGGTTAAGAAGTTTTGAGTGATTATTGGAAGATTCTGAGAATTTGACCCTTTATTTACATTTGTTTTCGTGCCATCTAGATATATTATGGATTAATAATACTAAACTGGAATAAAATTACGTTTCCACCCTGAATTATTAAAACATTCAAGGTCCTAATGTCAAGATAAAAATTCACTTCGTGGAGATTTACACAGTTGCTAATTTAGTTCATTGGTTTTGATAATTTATTTATTTATTTTAACTTCTGTTTTTAAAAAGCGTCGTTTGAAACTTTTAAGTTGTGACACGTTATTGATGAAGTACACAAAATTCTATTACAAGTCGTTCACGAGCTAAAAGTGTGCCGTTTCAAACGTTTATTTACGTTTGAGGCATATCAAACTATAATAGAAGGCGAAGGTTTTCTCAGTAACCCTGAGTGATGGATGACCTTATATGGCTGAATATTCTAACACATACATTGTCGAACAAACTGATATTTAGATCTGTATGAATTTTTATGTCACCTTCTGTTTATATAAAAATGACGTCTTCCATCAAGATACAGCCAATCCCACTAATAGTTGGTAAAGTGTAGTTAAAGAGTCGGCAGTGGGTGGTGATAAATAGTTGCCTTTCCTCTAGTGTTAGAGACAGCTAACGCAGATAACCCTCGTGTGGCTTTGCACAAAATTAAAAAAACGAACAATTTTTATTAACCCTTCATTCTGTTGTACAGATATTTTTATAAACCCTTCGTCTTATTGTATAGATATTTTAATAAACCCTTCGTTCTATTGTACAGATACTTTAATAAACCCTTCCTCCTATTTTGCAAATATGTTTATAAACCCTTCGTCCTATTGTACAGATATTTTAATAAATCCTTCCTCCTATTGTGCAAATATTTTTATAAACCCTTCTCCGTATTATTGTGCAGTATTTCTATAAACCCTTCTACGTATTATTGTGCAGTATTTCTTTAAACCCTTCTACGTACTATTGTGCAGTATTTGTATAAACCCTTCTATTGTACAGGTAATGAGAACGAAGTGAAAGAGAGTGACTTTGTCCGTTATAAAGATTTGAAAAACAAAATGTGGTTCGGTGTTTCAATGGACGTGCAACATAATGGACAGAACAATGTTGTGGTAAGTAAGGAAGGTTCGTCTTCAAGTAGACAATCCTTATAATGGTAGAATCAAATTTTGAAAGTTATGTAAACAATTCGCCCCAACGATGCAGTTTCAACTAGAAATAAGTTTCATGAATTCATTTATGAAATAGAAGAATCCGCCGATTTTCTTTGTTAAATCAAGTCTTATGTAATGTGGTTTATTTCGTTTACAAAGTAATATATATCATGTACGGTTTAACTTATTATTTCTAGTTTGATTACAATCGTTCTGGTTTTCCACTCTTTCAAGTGAAGTTGGTGTTTGCAGGTGACGCATCAATGTGGCAACTGGTTTTCTTTGTTTGTTGTTAAGCCCAAAGCTACACACAATGGGTTACCTGTGCTGTGCCCACGAACAAGCCCATAATCCCTATTCTCATTTTAAAAAATGATATTAAACTAGTGAATTGACTTGGTAATAGTCTTTCAGAGGCTCAACGGTAAGTCTGAAGGTTGACGAAACCAAAACCCAGATTTCAATACTTGTGATGAGCACAGCGCAAACAGCCCTTTGGATGGCTTTGTGCTCAATCAGATGCAAAGCAGAAAAACTTAGCAATATTGCTAATTATAATTTTTAATTTAGAACTATTTTTGCAGTGTGTTAAGATTGCTCGCTAATAATATACTTTATCCTTACTAACTATAATTATATATTTTGATATTTTTTTATATTTTGGTTTGATTTTAAATGTATTTAATGTCACAACTTCTATTTCTGAATTTAATGTCACAACTTCTATTTCCAGATTTAATGTCACAACTTCTATTTCTGAATTTAATGTCACAACTTCTATTTCGAATTTAATGTCACAACTTCTATTTCCAGATTTAATGTCACAACTTCTATTTCCAATTTAATGTCACAACTTCTATTTTTAATGTCACAACTTCTATTTTCAGATTTAATGTCACAGAATTTAATGTCACAACTTCTATTTTCTATTTCGAATTTAATGTCACCTTCTTCTATTTTAATGAATTTAATGTCACAACTTCTATTTCTATTTCCGAATTTAATGTCACAACTTCTAATTTAATGTCACAACTTCTATTTCCGAATTTAATGTCACAACTTCTATTTCCGAATTTAATGTCACAACTTCTATTTCCGAATTTAATGTCACAACTTCTATTTCCGAATTTAATGTCACAACTTCACAACTTCTATTTATTTAATGTCACAACTTCTATTTCTGAATTTAATGTCACAACTTCTATTTCCGAATTTAATGTCACAACTTCTATTTCCGAATTTAATGTCACAACTTCTATTTCCGAATTTAATGTCACAACTTCTATTTCTGAATTTAATGTCACAACTTCTATTTCCGAATTTAATGTCACAACTTCTATTTCCAATTTAATGTCACAACTTCTATTTATTTAATGTCACAACTTCTATTTCTGGATTTAATGTCACAACTTCTATTTCCGGATTTAATGTCACAACTTCTATTTCCGAATTTAATGTCACAACTTCTATTTCCGAATTTAATGTCACAACTTCTATTTCCGAATTTAATGTCACAACTTCTATTTCGAGATTTAATGTCACAACTTCTATTTCCGATTTAATGTCACAACTTCTTTTTTCGAGATTTAATGTTGGCTTCTAGTTTTGTCACAAACTTCTATTTCCGAATTTAATGTCACGATTTTTAATGTCACAACTTCTATTTCCGGATTTAATGTCACAACTTCTATTTCTGAGATTTAATGTCACAACTTCTATTTCTGAATTTAATGTCACAACTGTCTATTTCCGAATTTAATGTCACAACTTCTAGAATTTAATGTCACAACTTCTATTTCTGAATTTAATGTCACAACTTCTATTTCTGAATTTAATGTCACAACTTCTATTTCCGAATTTAATGTCACAACTTCTATTTCTGAATTTAATGTCACAACTTCTATTTCTGAATTTAATGTCACAACTTCCTTCTGTTTCTGAATTTAATGTCACAGCTTCTATTTCTGAATTTAATGTCACAGCTTCTGAATTTAATGTCACAACTTCTAGATTTAATGTCACAACTTCTATTTCTGGATTTAATGTCACAACTTCTGCTTCCGAATTTAATGTCACAACTGTTTCCGAATTTAATGTCAACTTCTGTTTCTGAATTTAATGTCACAACTTCTATTTCTGAATTTAATGTCACAACTTCTATTTCCGAATTTAATGTCACAACTTCTGTTTCGAGATTTAATGTCAACTTCTGTTTCTGGGTTTAATTCATCTGGCTTCTATTTCCGAATTTAATGTCACAACTTCTATTTCTATTTCCGATTTAATGTCACAACTTCTATTTCTGAATTTAATGTCACAACTTCTATTTCTGGATTTAATGTCACAACTTCTATTTCTGGATTTAATGTCACAACTTCTATTTCGAATTTAATGTCACAACTTCTATTTCCGAATTTAATGTCACAACTTCTATTTAATGTCACAACTTCTATTTCCGAATTTAATGTCACAACTTCTATTTCCGAATTTAATGTCACAACTTCTATTTCCGAATTTAATGTCACAACTTCTATTTCTGGATTTAATGTCACAACTTCTATTTCTGAATTTAATGTCACAACTTCTATTTCCGATTTAATGTCACAACTTCTATTTCCGAATTTAATGTCACAACTTCAACTTCTATTTCCGGATTTAATGTCACAACTTCTATTTCCGAATTTAATGTCACAACTTCTATTTCTGGATTTGAATGTCAGATTTAATGTCACAGCTTCTATTTCTGAATTTAATGTCACAACTTCTATTTCCGGATTTAATGTCACAACTTCTATTTCAGATTTAATGTCACAGCTTCTATTTCTGATTTAATGTCACAACTTCTATTTCCAGATTTAATGCTTCTCTGGTTCGAATTTAATGTTTCTTCTATTTCCGAATTTAATGTCACAACTTCTATTTCTGAATTTAATGTCACAACTTCTATTTCCGAATTTAATGTCACAACTTCTATTTCTGAATTTAATGTCACAACTTCTATTTCTGAATTTAATGTCACAACTTCTATTTCCGAATTTAATGTCACAACTTCTATTTCTGAATTTAATGTCACAACTTCTATTTCTGAATTTAATGTCACAACTTCTATTTCTGAATTTAATGTCATAACTTCTATTTCCGAATTTAATGTCACAACTTCTATTTTGAATTTAATGTCACAACTTCTGAATTTAATGTCACAACTTCTATTTCTGAATTTAATGTCACAACTTCTATTTCCGAATTTAATGTCACAACTTCTATTTCTGATTTAATGTCACAACTTCTATTTCGAATTTAATGTCACAACTTCTATTTCTGAATTTAATGTCACAATTTCTTCTGTTTCTATTTCCGAATTTAATGTCACAACTTCTATTTCTGAATTTAATGTCACAACTTCTTCTATTTCACAGCTTCTATTTCTGATTTAATGTCACAACTTCTATTTCTGAATTTAATGTCACAACTTCTATTTCCGAATTTAATGTCATAACTTCTATTTCTGAATTTAATGTCACAACTTCTATTTCCGAATTTAATGTCACAGCTTCTATTTCTGGATTTAATGTCACAACTTCTATTTAATTCTATTTCCGAATTTAATGTCACAACTTCTATTTCTGAATTTAATGTCACAACTTCTATTTCCGAATTTAATGTCACAGCTTCTATTTCTGAATTTAATGTCACAACTTCTATTTCCGAGTTTAATGTCATAACTTCTATTTCTGGATTTAATGTCACAACTTCTATTTCCGATTTAATGTCACAACTTCTATTTCTGGATTTAATGTCACAACTTCTGTTTCTGGATTTAATGTCACAACTTCTATTTCCAATTTAATGTCACAACTTCTATTTCTGAATTTAATGTCACAACTTCTATTTCCGAATTTAATGTCACAACTTCTATTTCTGAATTTAATGTCACAGCTTCTATTTCTGGATTTAATGTCACAACTTCTATTTCCGAATTTAATGTCACAACTTCTATTTCCGAATTTAATGTCATAACTTCTATTTCCGAATTTAATGTCATAACTTCTATTTCTGAATTTAATGTCACAGCTTCTATTTCTGAATTTAATGTCACAACTTCTGTTTCTGAATTTAATGTCACAGCTTCTATTTCTGAATTTAATGTCACAACTTCTATTTCCGAATTTAATGTCACAACTTCTATTTCTGAATTTAATGTCACAACTTCTATTTCTGAATTTAATGTCACAACTTCTATTTCTGAATTTAATGTCACAACTTCTATTTCCGAATTTAATGTCACAGCTTCTATTTCTGAATTTAATGTCACAACTTCTATTTCCGAATTTAATGTCACAACTTCTATTTCTGAATTTAATGTCACAACTTCTATTTCCGAATTTAATGTCACAACTTCTATTTCCGAATTTAATGTCACAGCTTCTATTTCTGAATTTAATGTCATAACTTCTATTTCCGAATTTAATGTCACAACTTCTATTTCTGAATTTAATGTCACAACTTCTATTTCTGAATTTAATGTCATAAAAGGGGGTGGAAATTTATACAATTAAGTGACAGAAGAAAAGAAAGAAAACAATTATGCGTCTAGAATTACGTGTGGAAGATTACAAGGTAGAGAGGGCGCCACAAGAAAATCTTGTCCAAGCCTTTCAGACCCTTCAAAAGCATCTCTTTGTGCTAATCCCAATCTGAATCCGGAATTTTGTGACCGAAATTTCACTTTTTTTTTAAGAAATAAAAGTTGATATATGTAACATGTAAATTCGGATCTTGAACCTTTTAATAAGTATTTCACAAATATTAGATATTTTAAGCCTAGGAGGAATATTTGAGTTGCATGTAAAAGACCAAGCAGTTAAAACATTTATTCCCACAAATTCGGTAACATGTTGTTTTTAAAATGAATGTTACAAACTTTTACCACAGCATGCACAATGACAGATAACCAAAAGTTCAAATGAACATACGTTAACTGTTCCAAAAACATGAAAAAAATTGATATTTTTAGTAACTGTTGTTGTTTTGAATTAAGCACAAAGCTACACAATGGGCTATCTGTGCTCTGCCCACCATGGGTATCGAAACCCTGTTTTTAGCGTTGTAAGTCCGCAGACATACTGCTGACCCATTGGGGGGCTTCTTAGTAACGTCAGAATTATTGTAAACGCACTGTGTTTTGATTTTAAAGCAACGTGACGTCATGGGGTCTCAAATAACGTAATAATAATTCGTTGACAGATTGTTTAGGCGCAGTATGATGAATACAGTGGAATGGATGGTAAAGGACGAATTTCAGAAATTCTTTCGTCTGCAGACGGAAATTTTTTTAAGCGTCGTCGTCTTCACTGTTTTTTTAACAATATTCCAGTGTACAAGATGGAAGGTATATGTTTTTTCTTAATTTTTGGGATGAAAGTTGAACACAATTATCAGTTTTCTAAAACTAAATATTTGTTTGGATACCCTTCTATAATTTAGGTTTTTCTTTAGTTAAAACATAGAAAAATATCCTCTCTGTTTTCACAGGTTTGTGGACACCTTTGGAAAAACCAAAAGTTCTCGGATTACTGGGCTAATGGCGTCTGTTACTTGCTCACTAAAGACCTTACGCTTTTGAATGGGAACAAATACCTACCGCTTGTCGACCGTTGTAAGTACAGAGAGTGCCAAGTATGCTTCAGATTTCGACGGCAACCAATTTATTTTTGAAATTAAGAACATTGTGTACAAAAACTCTAATTTTTTAAACAAAAGTAAAAAATGATATACGTTTGAAACTGATTGTACAGTAAGAAGAGCGAAAATAAACGTCATGTAAGAAGGAAATACAGAGACTAGTGGCAGATTTTGGGAAGAGAGAGAACTGACTTTTGGACTAGAATATATATACTTAGTGAAAAATAGGCCTAGTTGTAACGATAGATAAAATTCCTTAATAATAAAGTAAAACAGGAACGTGACAATAGAAATTTGTTAAATGTTTCGAAATCATCATAATTCCCTCATCAGTAATATAGAGGTACAAATAAAAACAACCAACAAACGAACAGTACAGTAATACCTCGGTTCTCGAACTTAATCCGTTCCAGAAGGCTGTTCGAAAACCGAATCAATTTTTCCCATAAGAAATACTGTAAAAAATTAATCCGTTACAGACCTCTAAAAATTACGCATTATGAAGAAATTTAAGTAAAAATATTGCTTATTTATACCTGTATAATAATACTTACATGTTAACCACAAAACTATAAACACAATAAAAACAATAAATGAAATTTTAACTGCACTTTACCTGTGCTGAGGAGAGCTGATGGCGTAAGTGAAAGGTGGTGAGGAACGTGGAGAGTAGGAGGGTTATTATTGTTTGGAAGGGAGTCATTTTCCATAAAAATGTCAGGTAACTCACCTTATGGGGTTCTTTCTCTTTTCTGTCTCTTTGCACCGCTACAACCTGCTTGAGACTCACTGGACCTATTTCTCACTAAAAAACTTGTCTAATGAGGTTTGTTTCTGTCTGCATTTTAAAATGTTTCTGAAGTAGGACATGGCATTGTCATTGAAAAGGTTTATGCTGCAGTTTGCTACAGCTTTGTCAGAGTGAAATTTTTCCACAAATCTTTGTAACTCTCCCCATTTTCCACACATTTCCTTGATTAGTGAACCAGGAACATCTTCCCTTCCCTCCTCCTCATCTGAAGACACTTCCTCAGTTGCCTTCTGTTGCTGCTCCCTCTAAAGGTCTTGATGTTCTTTCGTGGTGAGCTCTGTGTTGTGGTCTTCCATCAACTCCTCTACATCATCAAGCCCATACACTTGTCTAGTGAGACAATATCCTCGACAACAGGCTCAGCCTCAAAGCCTTCAAAGTCTCTATCTGCTACTAAGTCCGGCCACAATTTCTTCCAGGCTGAGTTCATGGTCCTCAAAGACACTTCCCTCCAGGCTTTACCTATGATCCTCAAGCAATGGAGGATATTAAAGTGATTTTTCCAGAACTCTCTGATGGTTAACTCTGTATCAGAGGTCACTTCAAAGCACCTTTGAAACAGTGCTTTGGTGTAGAGTTTCTTAAAGTTCGATATGACCTGCTGGTCCATGGGCTGAATGAGAGGAGTCGTGTTAGGGGGGCAAGAGCTTCACCGTAATGAAACTGTACTCCTCCACCAACCCGTTCTCTAAGCCTGGTGCACTGTCCATCACAAGAAGGGCCTTGAGTGGCAACTGTTTTTCTGTGAGGTAATTCTTTACACTTGGGGCAAACACTTCGTCAATCCACTCCGTAAAACATTGCCTGGTTACCCATGCTTTACCATTAGCCCTCCACATGACATTTAGTTTGCTTTTCAGGACATAAGTTTTAAGTCCCCACTTGCATTACTACATAACAATAGAGTTAGCCTGTCCTTCATTGGCTTGTGTCCTAGCAGTGACTTCTCCTCCTTGGTGATGTGGTCCTCTTTGGCATTTTCTTCCAAAAGAGGCCTGTCTCATCACAGTTGAACACTTGTTGGGGAATAAAACTCTCAGCTTCTACACAGTCCTTAAATTCCCTAACAAATTTATCAGCAGCGTCTTTGTTAGAACTGGCACCCTCCCCATGTCTCACCACACTATGTATGCCACTTCTTTTCCTAAATTTTTCAAACATCCCCCTACTAGCCTTAAAAGGCATCACTTGTATCAGCACTCATTCCAGGGGTGTTTTTCAGGAGGTCAGCATGCAACTGCTTTGCTTTCTCACAAATGACGGTCTCAGAAATGCTATCACCAGCTAACTGTTTTTCGTTTACCCAAATCAACAACAGTTTTTCTACCTCTTCCATTGTTTGTGATCTTTATTTCGTAAGCACTGTCACTCCTTTCACAACATCAGCTCCTTTGATGACCTCTTTATTTTTCAGTTTGGTGCAGACTGTAGACTTCACCATACCAAACTGTGTAGCAAGGTCAGACACGCGAACACCACCCTCATACTTCTCTATGAGATCTTTTTTCACTTCTATCGTGGCTCTAACAACTTTTCTTTTTGGTTTGCTGCTTTCATTATCCTTCTTTGACCCCATGGTGGCTTATTTAATCAGAATATTTAGAAAAACAACAAAAAAGAAAAACGAGAACGTTCACATCAGATTTTAGCGGGGGTGTGGACTGAGTGACAGGTGCGGGTAAAATGTTTTGGGCAAGATTGGCGTGGGCCGAAAATGGTCATAGGGTCGTTCGGGTCATCAGTCGGATTATTTTGGGGGTTCGGGCCACCACAGCTTTGTTCGGGAACCGAGTTTATGTTCGACAACCGAGACATTTTTTCTCAAACAATATGTTCGAAAACCGAATTGTTCGAGAAGGGGATCGTTCGAGAACCGAAGTACCACTGTATTTGTAATTACAATAAGAATATAAACATAAAACGTAAATAATTTGAATATACAACTACAAAACAAGAAAATGAAAAATGTGGTACAAATGAAATAGTTAAAATAAAATCAAGTAAAGATTGTATATTTTTCAATAAAAAACTCTCTGTCCGTCAAGAAATAATAAATGATTCCTTTATTATTTTCGTGTTCTGCATTTAGTTACGTTTTCCGAAAAACGAGTCGATTACTACTTCTTTCACAATAGTAACAAACTTAGGCTTAAGGCCCACATTTACATTGTCAGCTTAATTAATGTAGATACTATAATTAAACTGACAATGTTCAAAATTAGGACAAGTAAATCAATGCTAAATTTAGGGTCCGCTTTCGGGAAATCCCAGTAAACGTTTTGTTTTTTGTTTTTTTTCGAGAACTACTTGGTGTTTCCTAAATGGTTAGTGAAAAGATTTACTTTTGTAAAAATCGAGACGATTCGTTTGGTACCATTTAGAAGTTGGTGTGAACAGCTTTTTAGAAGTTGTGTGATACACATATAAACACTGAATCTTATATATATGTTAATTAATAAAATGAACGTATGCGGTCATTGTTTTAAGAATAATATGGTATATTCTGTTCTAGTTCTTATTACTGGTGCGATATAATCAGGAATTATTTCAAACCTTCACAAACTGATAAATAAATCGCCCATACTCGTCTTTTGTTTGTTCTGGAAAGAAAGGAGTCCTGACTCTTATATTATCCCCCTTTGAAATATTACACAAATTAATGTGTTTTTGTTGTTGTTTTTTGTAGTTAATCACAGAGCTACACAATAGGCTATCTGTATTGTGCCCACAAAGAGTGTCGAAATCGGGTTTATAACGTTTTAAGCCCATAAACGTACCGCTGTGCTACTGGTGGTGGGCGATTATGGTTTAGAAAATATTATGGAGATTTAAAAAACATGTACAGCTACCACAAGAGGGAGCTTCATTAGTTTATATTCGTCACTACGTTTCAGTTGTTATAAAAAGCGTAGTTTTTTTTAATATTAGAAGGTGCAAGTGACTCATGAAATATTAAGTTAAGATCGGATACTTATAGAAGTAAAATGTTTATATTGTCATCAAGGAGTGGTTGTGTTTTACAGCTCTTTCAAGGAGACGGAAACTGTAAAACTGAAACTATATATCTGTTTGTTTGTTTGTTTTTTTGCAGCCAAGAATACAAAATACGTCAACTCAACCCAAGTGAACTACTACCAGTATGGCCAATTTGGAATATCTACTTCATTCACTCAGGTTATTACGAAAAAAAAAATTATACTAACAGAATATACAACTATAAGTATACAGCGTGTATATATATAATACTTGTTCCAGAATTACAAATTAGAGTAACAATAATAAAGAGGTAGATATGATTTGGCAGTGATGTATTTGTATCGATGGGTTGCTGTGAAATAATGGCTCTCAGAATTTTCTCGTCCGTTAATCACCTCCACGACACAAGCGACCCCTGGGACCACCTACCGATTCTTATTCACTTGTTATGTTATTTCGTATGGCCTTGGCAATGGCGTTACGTGTCAGAGACTTTCAGTTGGGACCAGCCTTGGACCACTTGAAGGACCGTTACGGCCCACAATTTTAGAACCTCTACGAATAATGCCAAATATTTAATTTTATCCCACAACTTCGTATCAAATAACTTTTCTGGAATATCTTAGTAAGAGATATATTTATATAAATAACCTTTAATAAACTATTTAATATAATTTTCAGTTCCTATATAAGTAAAATGTGTAAAACTCGGGGTGCAAAAGCACACCAGCACTTCAGTTCCAACATCTCTAGTGTATAGCGGGGTCTGTAAACCGGGGCAAAAAAATATTTTTCCTTCCAGTAATTTGTGTGTATGTGTTTATGTGCATTTTTCTGGGGAAGGGACTCGTAGCTTTCGAATTAGATTCTCAAAGGGGTTTGTGACCCAAGAAAGGTTAAGAAATATTGATATATAATGTAAAACTTGAAAATCAAAATTCCCCGTTGTCCTTATCATGTATATAATATGATCTTATTTTGGTAGGCATAAACAATGGTATTTTAACAAAAGTCTCATACAGTGTTCGTAGCATATTCATATATTAAACGCCCCAATAAAACAGTTCCTTTATGAATTATCTTTAAAATAATACATCTGGAATCTTGACATCAGAAAATCTGTGTACGTACATTTTTTTTACACACACACACACATATGGAAAAAATTTTAACTTGGACTTTGAAGCGTGTGTCGTGCAATAACAGCGTAACAATGACATAGGCCTACGAATTTAAATATCATAAAAGTTGTTTTGGTTTGAATAACAGATTTTTCCATAATTCAACTACGCAGATTTCGAAAATAATATTAATTTTTTTCTATCACATAAAATTTTTTTTACAAATCGGGAAAAAAAAGCTCTTATTATTATATTTGTTTGTTAAAGAAAATGTAAACCAATCGAATAAAACGGAAGAACACTTGTGTCAAACGAAAATTAGGCTAAACGGCAATATTCACTTACTTTTTTTTCTTTTTTTTTTGAAGGACGAGAAACGTTTGGTGTTTGGTGCTCCTGGGTTCTTCGAATGGACAGGTAAATATTTTTACACCATTTTTTTTCAATGGTGTGTGTGTTTTTTTCAGTAATGATTTACTGGAGGAGAATTCTGTCTGTTAGGAGGATTTGGACAAGTATTGTGGTCCACCATTTAATATGAGAACTACCCGGAAATTCGTCATAAATACGAACAAAATAAATGTTACATTTTAAACCCATAATTGAACTTATCTGCTTCTCAAAATATGTGTAAAAATTGGAATAAGTGGAAGATTCATGATTACACAGCAGGATATCAGTGAATCGATTATTTTTAAAGTCATTTTTGCAAGCTTATTAATGGGTTAGTGTTGTGGCAATTAGTAATGAATTAATAAACTGATTAATTAATGATAACCACTGTTTCTAGTAATTCGGTTTGGTTTAATTGGTGTTAGATACTGTTTTCAGTCTTAAGTTTTAAACAATTACATTCACTTTAACAGATGTTAAAATGTATTCTAAAGACAGCTTTTATAGATATTAAAACTTTAATTAAAATAAAGTACAGAACAAAGGTTCGACCTTCTTACATCATCTTTAGGTAAACAAAGAGAGTTTCTTAACCTAAAGATGCCGTAAAAAGGTTGTTCTGTACTTTATTTTAATTAAAGTTTTTAATACCCACACTAACCTTTTATAGAATACATTTTCATTTCAAATGGGTTTCTCGTCATCATGGATTACTTTAACAGATGTTATTTGCTGTTTCAAATCGTTAACTTTATTGAACTAACAACTTTTAAGAACTGGTTTCAGTCTTTTAATTTAGTCAATTTTAAATTGCCGTCATATTCCCATATTTTCGATTGTTGTAATAAGTGTTTTTAGTGTTTTTTTTTTGCTTTGTTTTGCACAAAGCTACTCGAGGATTATCTGCGCTAGCCGTCCCTAATTTAGTAGTATAAGACTAGGGGAAAAGCAGCCAGTCATCACCACCTACCGTCAACTCTTGGGCTACTCTTTTACTAAAGAACAGTCGGATTGACTGTTACATTATGACGCTCCTATGATTGAATGCTCGAGCATGTTTGGTGTGAGGGGAATTCGAACCCGCGACCCTCGGATTACAAATCGAACGCCTTAACCCACCTGTCCATGCCGGGCCTAAGTATAGTTTATATTGTAATGTTTTTAATAGATTTTAGTGTTGTTAGTTTGATAATTAAAGCTGTATTAGGTAATTTTAAATAGTCCTAATGCTGTTGTTGAATTTAAGGTAGTATTAGTGATGTTGTTGAATTTAAGGTAGTATTAGTGATGTTGTTGAATTTAAGGTAGTCCTAGTGCTGTTGTTGAATTTAAGGTAGTATTAGTGATGTTAGAATGTCCCTGGGAAGTCACTCAATGATGACAGGGTTCTAAGAGTAAGTTTGCAAGATTGCTGAATTAGGTTGTGTTGAATTTTGAGGTCCTGGAAGTACCAGAAAACCATATTCATAAACCCATTCAGCTAATGGAATAAAATTTGGCATATATGCTCAGGTACCAAGAGCAAGTGTCCTAACACCTTTTTTTGTTGTTGTTGTTACAGACTCCGTTTGGGTGTAGCTATTGAAGTAACTGAGGATATTGGAGGAGACTGGGTCCTCTGTAAATTAGGATGAGACTTTAACCCCGCAAAAGAACGCGAGTGTTTTGTGTTAGTTTTCATAGCTAAACTTATGATGTGGTGATGATGATATATAGGCCTGAAATATTTATTTTCGAAATTAAGTCAGTTATCTAAAACATACTTTTTTGTTGCAAAACACACCCAAGCCCTGCACATACGTGCAGACAATTAAAACATTCATGTTTTATTTAAAATGCTTAGGCATTTTATTACATATAGTATGGATAGGTAACAACATGCCAACATAATACCAACAGGAAATCGACAAAAAAAGTACATGGTAAATAGTAGAACAAGGTTGGAATGGTTAGATGGTTAGGAGGCTCTCGACTCGCATCTGCAGGTCGCGTACTTTAGTCCCCGTTCTACCACACATACTCGCTCTTTTAGTCGTGAGGACGTTATAATGATAAGGTCAATCCCATTATTCTTTAGCAAAAGAGTAGCCCAAGAAATAATGGTGGGTAATGATGGCTAGCTGCTTTCAGTCCAGCCTTTCACTGCTAAATTAGGGGTGGCTTGTGCAGATAGGTTGCATGTTGTATTGCGTGAAATTAAAAAAAAAAAAAAACAAACGAATAGTGGGACTAGACAGAGGTATTGGTCTCACGTTACTTGTATGTGTGTGTGTATATTTAATAATAAAGCCACATCAGAGTATCATCTATATCAACCGAGGGAAATCGACCCCTGATTTTATTGTTGTAAATCCATAGGTTTACCACTGTCCAATGGGGGCATCACCTTACTTGTACGTTTAGGCCTAAACTAACGCAAACAAGGGTGAAATTAACCTATACAATTACTCAATTTTATCTTTATGGAGTCTCTTTCATCTTAAGTTTTATTGATTTTAGTTATTCTTTATAAAATTTTATTTTCAAATCTTGTTATTTTCATTAAAAGTAAAAACGGTGATTGATCTAAATAAAAATTAAAATATTTTTCTCAGGTACTGGATTAGGTTATGAAGTTGAAGAATCAGGCAAACTGAGTAAACCCATAATACCTAATCCAACTTACGTGTACCGAAAGTACCCCTATATAGGCAAGTATCTGACCAAGTTCGTTTAGATGTCAAATTTCACTAACAATGAACAACATCTGTTGCATATTTATTTATATTTTTCAATGTCATTTTAATTTAATATTTAAATAATATCAAAAATATAATGTGTGTTAAATTCATTGTGACATTTTAGTATGTTAAGTAAATGACGCATGATAAGATATGCCTGGAAAGTGAACATAACTTACGTCAGGTTTTCCTCGTACGTTTGAAACTAGACCCTAGTATTGTTAGAAAGGTTTGACAGTCATTTGTAACGTAGGCCTAAATGAATTTACGGAAATATAAAGTGTTAAAGCTTGTAGAAACGTTAAAGGAAAAAACAACTGACTTGTTATTGTTTTCCATTTGATTTAAAACAAAACACATCAACGAAAGAACTTACAACAGTATAATATCTTAAACTATAGCTCAAAATTATGAGGAAGTTGTTATAAAATCTTGATTTAAAGTTCCTGTGTTTGTGTTTCATTTAAAACAAAGAAGTATTTATAACAGCATTAAAGGTGAATTTTACAGAAAAAAGAAAACTTTGCAGTCAAAAGAAATACTCATATTGATTAATTTTGCAGGTTCACATTTTTTATAAAAAATATGTGCTAATAAATGAAAAATAGAACTTGGTGCAGAAAGAACCCTTTCCGAGCAGCAATCCGAACGTTTTAATTTTTACGTTTGCCGCTAGGAAAAATACTGTGACGTAATAGTTGCCAAACAAACCGCCAACGCCAGCGCGTTGAATGCATATAAACATGGCCAGTGCATACAGAGAAACAGAGGCGGAGTCTGTTTTGACTTTGTGTTCGGAACAGTGTTGAGTAGCACCATATCAATTCAAACCTACTCTGAACGAACCTAGAACAGTTACTTTTGATATAGATCTGACAAGTTCTAGTGATGAGGACAGTTCCACGAGCGAGAGTAGCGGAACTGTGAGTGATACTGATAGCGCCCAGGCCAGTTGCGAGTCGGTCATACATCCAGTGGAAGAATGGTAAGCCTAAGTCATGACAACAAATATGATGTGTATTATTTTACGTGCAATTTTAAGCACGTGAACCTGTCTGGTGTTTATAAATTATAGGTTTCACAGACTGGGTTTTATTTGTTTATACATTGCCGGCTATGGTAACTAATACTCGGCCCTTCCACAATCATTGTACCGAGTATTTATGACTCGTAACAAAACTCGTCATAATTCTGTCTATAAAATCAAACTAGATGTAGCAGTCTGAATAATTAATTTAATATTTACCATAAATGCATACTTTATATGACATATTCCGTATGTTTGTGCAAGGTGTAGGTGTGGTTTATGCGAGCAGATGCCATCCAGGAGAGAGTGCGTTTGTTATCGCTCAGATGACAAGGTGCCAAACTGATTAAAAGATGAAGAGTGCATTACTCAAACCGAGGCTTTGATGGAAATTGACTGAATATCGATGTCTTGGAAGCATCATACTATGAATTTGTTGACTTGAATGATGAGGAGCCAAGTCACGAGTGTGTATTTTTCAAGATGCAGTTAAACCTAAAATAGTATATTTGAGTTTAACCTACAATTAAAGATACTGTTTATCCAAAACTATGATCCTACTTGAAAGCCATGGAATCCAAAACATTGAGATCCGACACAAAACATGAGCATTCAAAGTGATCTTGACAAAGCTTTGCATGGTGTGAAGGAGTCCAGTTCTTCCTATTGACCATCCACACCCACTGTCGCCACCTTGGCGGTTCCTTCTCTTTGCACGGAAACGAAAAGAAGCTTTTGCCCGATGCCGGACCGTTTTTACAACTTTTAGCAACGCAGTAAACCATGTTATCATAAAACAAACATAAAGTAGCAATATCAAGACAAAAAATAGTCTCACAAAGTATGCAAAACGAAAAAAGCTCCGATAAATTTACATAAAACACCAGCACTGAAAGGAACAAAATGGTCGGCGCGCAACGAAGCGCGTTTGGCAACTATTACGTCATAGTTGTAAAACGTCACGTTAACAGCCGAATGACCGAGAGGAACTTGAGTTCGAGGACCCGCATATTTTGTTTAATTTTTTACTCAAAAACTAAAGTGTTTAAAAATATGGCAACCACACAGGAATTATACCTAACCAAAGTACAGTTTCTAAGGCAATTATTAAATTTGTTGAAAATTCACCTTTAAACTTAGAAATTGCTATTATATTCTTAGGTTACTCTGTGACCACAGGAAAATTCTTTAAACTTAGTGAAACAGAATCAGTGGTCCTAGGTGCCCCAAGAGATTCAGATGCAAGTGGAAAGGTAAAAATTATGAGATTTGTACTCCTTACCTTTATAGATTATAATCAGCTTCAGTAGGTTTAAGAAAACCAAAAGGTAATAAATGCTTACAAATGTATTCATTTTATAGTTTTTGTGTGTACAGCATTTACTCCCTCTTGTGATGCAGAGTTATCTGATAACACCCTTTTGGTGTGTTTATATATTATATTCAATTTATTTTAATATGCACAGAAATTTTAATTACTATAGAACTATTTTGTTCAGAATTTTTGAGAGTTTCCTTTCATTCCTTTAGAACTTTATGATGGGTAATCTCCTTTTAAGTATATTTAATTATTTTAGAGGTCTAAATTAAGCCTAATAAGATAATTTTGACCTCAAGGTTCACAGCATATCCATGCTTATAAGCTATAATATGATTTAATAGTTTTCTTATCCTGTCAAACAATTGTTTACGTGAAATATCTGGTAAAAAAAATATTCAGATTTATACATAGTTATAGATCTTATTGTTTATTTAAGATCATAGTTAACAGACAGGGAATTATACTCTATATCAGTGGTTCTCAAATGTTTCATGCTCATGTCATATATGTATATATATCCACATTAGTTACATTTGCCTGTCAAATACAAATACAACAGACATGCACTTAATCCAAAACTAGTACCTGAAATTATACTTTCAGTAGGAAAACACTTAAGTAATATATTTATTTTCCTGTATAGCATACACATATATCCAGTTGTTAAGTAAAATTTAACAAGTTTCTTGTAACTTTTTTCATAGGTTTACATCATTAGTGGATATGCATTTTTTACATCAAAATCCTTTAAGGAAGAAGCCAAGTTTGAAGGTAGCCAGGTAGGTTATACAACATTACACAGGGTGAGCAAAAAAAATGCCTATTCCCCTGTTTCCTTAATCGAAAGCTCATATTAACAGTCTATTCTTTCACTGTTTAGTAATGATTGTGATATGGATAACTGATACTTTGAAACAAAAAAAGCCTTTAAAGTGTCACTAAAGTCATCCCTAATAAACTAAAGAGGACTTGCATGCACATGAAGTCGTATCATCCTATGTCATGAACATCAAAGCCAACAGACAGGCATTTTGGATTATTAACAGAACCTTTTGTTAGTCTGTATCAGTTATCATACATTAATACCTTGTTTCATTCTAGTACACTTTTCATTTGAAGGGGAGCACCCAGACTTTTTACTTACCCTGTACATAACAAATAATATAAATTATTGTTTCCTGTGAGGAGGTATACAATATGCACGTACGTAAATGTATTTGAAGATGAAATTGAAATTTTCATTCTACTGTTGATGTGCCTCTGAGATAAACTTTTGTTGTTCTTTGTATCAATGAACATGTTTGTGAAGTACCAGTGTATATGTGTGTAAGGACATTGGGAGGTAAAAATGTAACTCGTAAAATTAAACAACTTAAGAGTTTCAAACATTTGTGTTGCACGAAAAAGTTCGTGTTATATTTTTGTATGCACATTAATATTTTACACTTTATAACAACACTAGGAACAGTGTTTCTGATTCTGTATAAAAGTGCAGTTAGAAATATTCGTATTATTCTGTGCAAAATATTTATTGTGAACTGATCAAAATCAAAACAAAATGGGCACTGTAGTAACTGTTTGTAATACCTTGTTCTGAGAATAACACTGCATACTTGAAGCAGCACTGTGGATAGTTAACTACATCATTTTAGTAGGTTATATTTGGATTTTTTAGGACATTTTCTGCTCAACCCAAATACAGTAATTTTTCAAAAATTATCAAACTTTAGAAGAAGCTTTCATGTCCTTTATATAATAGGCTACAAGATGTAAAGTGTCATTTATCACCTTTTTGTTTGTGTTACAGATGGGAGAGTACTTTGGTGCTACAGTTTTAGCACTTGATTTAAATAATGATAAATATTCGGACTTACTTGTGGGAGCACCACTGTTCTCCCTAGAAAGTGGTTCCGATGAAGGCAGAGTGTATCTTTATCTCAGTGATGGAGTGGTAAGTTTATTCACTGAAATTTTATCATATATAACAGTAGGAAAACCTATATATTCTTAATGTCAGTGACGTAAAACATTTTATTCAAACAGTAAGAGATGTTTTCCAGAATGCTTCTTTTACCAAACATTTTTTTTTCTTTCAAAATCATGGTCAGTTTTTTACTAAGTCATTGTTTTATTTTTAGGAATATCTGAAAACAATCATGTCTAACAGTTTTTATGATACCTTTGGTTTATCTTATCTTCTTTATCTGTTTGAAGTGTGTTCTAATTTCATTCATTGTGGAAAGTACATTTTTTACCTTTCTTTATTCCTTGATAGCAAACCATTATCTTTACATTAATTGCAAGTCATACAAAACAAATACCTGTGAAGACTTACAAAGTTAGATGTTTTGATCTGAACAGGTTTATTTAATTCATGTATGTAACATAAATAAACCTAATTTTTTACATGTAAATCTTGGGACAGGGGCTTCAGCTTTCATCTGTAAAATTAATTGGATCAAAGACATATAACTCACGGTTTGGTTCAACACTAGCCAAGGTCGGTGACTTGGATCAAGATGGATATTTAGGTAAGTTAGCCATCTAATTATAGCAAACTGTAAAAAACTAACTACATAATCTTAAAGAAACAAAACACAGTGTTAATGTAGTTAAAATCAGTTGAGAATGGTAGATTAGCATTTCCTGTAGTCATTAAGAAACGTTTGCATCAACTAACAGTTTTACGTGGCTCTCATCAGATAACTGTAGTTTTTCAAACATCCTGTATTCAACTGTTAATAGTTAGTATTTGTTTATTGTCATCAGTGTATTCAACTATTACCACTTATTTAGGTATCATAAGATGATTTTAACTGGCTGTTATTAAAAAAAAAAAAAGATAATTTATCAGGTCATCCCTTAAGTAATGTCCAATTTTAAGTTCAAGAAAAGAGAGAGAATTTCAAACGCTTTTAATGTTATTTAATCAATAATGTATGTTCCATTATTATTAATTACTTCCTGCTAATGATTCACAAGTTTCTGAATGTAACTTCTATAAAATTCTTGGGTTTTGGAGGAAAAGAATGTAGAGAGGGAAGTTTTGACATCTTGATGTGTTCAAACCTGTCCAAAAAATGTGAGTTACGTTCACAAGAGGAAAGAGAAGTGTAAATGTCCATTCTTGCTCTAAGGTTGGCTTCTGTCAAATCATGGGGGACCCATTTTCCAAGTTTTGACACCTTTCCAAGCTGTTTCAGATTATGGTAAACTATTGAATGGGTTGAATTAAGCTTCTGTGCTAGTTCTTCAACTGTTACAGCACAATCTTCATCAAGTGTAGCCAGCAGCAAGTCATCATTAAACTCAACAGTACAACCTGAACGTGGTGCATCACTTGAGCTGTTGTCACCTGATCTGAACTTCTGAAACAACCTTTGACATTTTCTTTCATTGAGAGACTTCACACCATAAACACCTTGAATGTTTCGTGTAGTTTCTCCTGCACTATTGTCTTTTTTAAATTCATAAAACATTATATACCTAATGTGTTCCTCAAACACATCCATCTTCAAAAGGGTTTATTTAATTAATGGTCTGTAAAAGTTGAGTTGGGTTAGATTCTTTCATTTGTCTGAACATTTTTATACACGTAACAAACACTACACATTTTTGTCATTAAAACCTTCTACAAAGACAGAAATGATGCACTTTCCGTATTAAATTTTTGGACATTACTAATGAGACCTGACACTTTGCTGTTACCAAAACTTTATAATCAGAACATTTGTATTTAATTAACTAATAATAAACATCATATGGCAGCATGCCCAGACTCATCTGTCAGTCGGTGGTTTTGTTAGCTTATCATTGTTATGTGTGTATTTAGTTTTAACTTTGTTGATAAATGTTCTTGTAATTTTTTAAACTTACATTCCTCTTTTCTTATTAACCTTACTCCAAGATGTTACATAAGTATTAAGACTGGAACTTAAGAAAAATACTAGAAATGTGATAAATCAGAAACAAAATCAGTTTTATAGTAAAATGTTGTTGTTTATAAATAAGCACAAAACTACACAATGGGCTGTCTGTGTTCTGCCCACCACAGGTATTGAAACCCGAATCCTAGCATTGTAAGTTTGCAGACAAACTGGGGGGCTTATAGTGAAATAATAAAGAACTTAGTAAAAAATAAAAACTTATTATAGCTTGAGGTAGTTTTGAAAATAGTTTTTTTTATTGTTTCATATTTTTCTGAAGTAACATTTTAGTGTTAATAGTTAAAATTATTTCTAACTATCTAGGAACAATATTTTTTTTACTAATTAGCAGAAATAGTATTTCATTGTTGATTGATAACGTTTCTAAAACCTGATATTCTGTTTGTTTTAATTATGGAACTTCAGAGCAATTGGTTTATACATTTAAAAAGTTTACCAGACTTTACCAAAACTACCAGTTTACTAGTTTATAAGCAGCTTGGGTGTATATTTACTTATATAGTATGTATAAAAAAAATTATACTTAACACATTTGTTTGTTTATCTGTGGTTTTATCAGTTGAACTGATTTGCTCCTATGTAATGGATAGGTCAGCTGAATAATGTGAGGTGGCTGAATAGGAAACTTGCAAAGTAATTTAAATGAAACCTATTCAATTTTAAACTATGTGAAAAACAAGAAGTTTAGACAGGTGTGATATAAATTGGAATGACCATGTATGTCCTGCATAGACACTTAAACAATTATTTTCACTGGATCTATGAATAGATCATTAGATTTCTTCCTTTCAGACAAATATCTGGAGAGTTATCCACTAAGTAGAACAATGGAAGTGTTAAGATTTTGTAGTGATACAGTAAACCTAGTATCATTTCATTGTAGTAGTATTGTCATGTCATTGGTCATTCTTTCATGGTGTTTGTTGAATAATGAATTGGCTACATCTGCTTGGCCAGTGAAGGACATTGCAGTTGTTTTCTCTTTCCTACACTAATGTATAAAATTTTTGCAACATCCCTGCAGGCAGAATAGATACTATTTGCTTTCAACAACTATAAAGAAACAAAGTTAACTAGAAAAAAAAATGTTCAGTAGTTTTCTGGGCTATCTTTTTTTTATAGAAAAACTGTATAGAAACAGACTATTTATAAAATGTCTATATTAGTAAAGATAGTAAAAAACATATTTCTGTCTACCACAACCTTACTGGTATGTCTGTTCGTATTTGTGTTTTTGTAGCATAAATATTCGTGCAATTAACCTTAATTATCTGTCATCTCTTTAGATGTTGCAATTGGTGCACCTTATGAAGATGATAGAGGTGCTGTGTATATATATAACGGCAGTCCAGAAACAGGCCTAAAACCCAAGTTTAGTCAGGTAACTATTAGATTTTGTCATCATCCCAGTGTGTTTATTTCTCTGCCTAATAAATATAATATTAAAAATAAGTCTGTTTTTGTTTCAGTTTATATTTCACAAAAGTTTGTATTGGTCATACAGAATAAACATTTTTATTTTACTCACAATGTTTATCTGGTAAGATACAAGAACCTTTTGTAATATTTCTATATCTGTTTATTTTTGTCACATATTAGTTCAACAGTAATTAAACTTTTCCTTTTATATTTAAGTTTACGTTATTGTATTCGATCTTGACAAAAGTAATGCTTTTGGCTCATTTATTTGAAGTTATGTGTTTTTAATTTGACGTTAAAACAAAGGCACTTAATTCATGTCTCGAAATTCTCTTATTTTTTATTTTGTTTTCACAAAAATAAGTTACTTGTTTTCTGTATTTGTAAACTGTGATTTTTTTTAATACTTTTAGCTGTACAAAATGAAGGTTATTGTATTTTATTTCACCTTGAGAGAAATCTTGTCTCTTCTCCTTTTTTAAAATCCTTCCTCAGTTTACTTATTCAGGACTCCACATTATGGTTTTTACTAGTAATAAAAGAAATATTTAACCTTTTATTTCAGCGTATATTTGCTGCTGATGTTGATCAGAACTACAATCTCAGAGGTTTTGGAATCAGTATTGCAAAAAGTATCGACGTGGATGATAACCTCTACCAAGGTAAAATAAAATATGTCGTATGTAAACCTAATATGTACATAATACAAATCTAAATTGACTCTGGAAATTTGAATTAATGAGTTTTAACTTACCTCAGTTTTGTTAATTTCAGTTTATAGGATCATTACTGTGGCTTGAATGCCAACTTCCGTGGTTTCTTTTATTTTATTAATTTTGTTTTTATTCTTTTTCATCGGAAACTTCTAGCTTTTTGTATCAAGTTATAGAAGATAAATGCTAAATTATTTTCAAACATTTGTGGGAATTGACTCAACATCTGTTCTTAACTTTAAATTTCTCATCTCCTTCCACACATGAAGTTTCCAGTTATAAGTCAAACTCGTCAAATATTATGTTCCCACTATTTTGTGGATAGTACCACTCAAGATACATCTTTCCTTCTGAAATATATTTCACTATTCTGTCTTGAGTTTGTACCTTATTTTTGCCTTTTCAGTCTAGTTTTTGGTTTTTCTTATTGTCAAAGCAGTTGACCATGACTTTGTATATCATTTTTTTTCCTTTTTGAGATTAAATTTGACATAAATGCTGAAATATTTTTAAACATGTCTGTATAATCATTCAGTTATTCATTTCTATATCTATTATTATCATTAACCCTGGCAGAAGACTTGAGCTTTGGTACATTGCTAGGTGCTTTTTTTAATGCTGCTAGGCGCTTTTGAATGGTTAGTTTTAGGTATTTGTTATGACTCCTCTGGAACATTCAGTTACCTATTAATTACTACCTATTTAACAGCTGTTGCTAGATAATGTAATCTGATGTTTTTAAATTCATTTTACCTTAAGAACTCAGTTAGGTCATGGTAATAGTAGAAGTTGGACAGAAGATGGAAGAGCAAATAAAGCAATAGTAGAGGTGTTTGTTCTTAAGCCTAATCTTTGTTCCTCCATAATAGTTTCCAACAAGTTCTTGATTTAAGATGTTCTCTCTTCTTGGACATCTCATTAAAAATGTTCTCTCTCCATGGAGTTACACCCTCCTTGGACATCTCATTTAGGATGCTCTCTCTCTCTCTCTATGGAGTTACACCCTCCTTGGACATCTCATTTAGAATGCTCTCACTCTATGGAGTTACACCCTCCTTGGACATCTCATTTAGAATGCTCGCTCTCTATGGAGTTACACCCTCCTTGGACATCTCATTTAGAATGCTCGCTCTCTATGGAGTTACACCCTCCTTGGACATCTCATTTAGAATGCTCTCTCTCTATGGAGTTACACCCTCCTTGGACATCTCATTTAGGATGTTCTCTCTCCGTGGCCATCTAAACTAGGATGTTGTTACACCAAGGAGCTAATACTCCATGGTCATCTGAACTAGGATGTTCCACCCAGGAACTAATACTTCATGGTCATCTCATCAACTGGTTGCTATAAATCATCACTGCTGAGTTCTCACTGTGTAGCTGTATTTAAACTTCTTGTTAGCAGTTCAATACCACATTGTTGTATTTTGATTCAGTTAGTAGATCTTGGATAAATGGAATACAAAAAACTGTATGTTATAGTGAGAAAATAAACCAGATGTTGTGATGAATATTGGGCAAAACCAATTTATATATTCAACCATACAAGTTATATACTTATGTAATAAAAAACATTATGTACAAAGTCTACCTTAATTTTTATTTTATTTTTTTTAACAAATTTTCATCCAAGTACAGGACTTCCACAGACATTTTAAAAAATGAGGAGTAACTTACAGTGATGAATAAGTGCTATAGCCTTATATAATACTGCATTTGTTTGTATAACAAATACTTAAAAAAATTATTATAATTTTCACAGGATAAAATTTCTTATGAATATGGTTTGGTGGAATATTTTGTTCATTAGAAGTGAAGTGAACATAGATGCACATAAAGATTCTTTAGAAATATGTGAGATCAATACTTTGGAAAACGTCCTTTTTTCTTAATGTAAATAAAATCATATTAAATATATTTTAACAAAATAAAAATGAAACACATTGAATCCTTTCTGTTATAACTTTTGGTAAAACAAGAAAATCTATACTTTTAATAGCCTGTAGAATACTGAGGATAATAAATTTGGCTTTTATTCAGTTAGGGGTTTCGATTGATAAGAAACATATCCAGGATATCTAGATGAAATTTCTTTTATTTTGTCTCCTTGATATTCACTATTTATAATAAATATATATTTTTTTAAGATTTGTTGATTGGTGCCCATGAATCTGGACATGCCGTTCTACTTAGGTGAGGAGATTTGTAATCATAATCTTTTTAACTTTGGTATCAGGTTATTATTTTTAAAAGTCTAATAACAGTCCCATAGTGAACCAGCAGCAAGTTTCTGGACTTCCTAGGCTAAAATTTGAGGTGCAGATAAATGACCATTGTGTAGCTTTGTGATTTTAAAAACAAAACAAAAAGAGAAACCAACAGCAAATTGTCTTTTATATTCATTTATAAAAGTGAACTTAGCTTTATTTATGAATAACCATTATGTTCATCTGGAAAGTGTACTGTAATAAGGTTTTTGTAAATATGTCAATTTTAAAGAAATACAGCCTATTTGCCATCTGGTAATGCAAGGTTATGTACTCTTCTGATTGGTGTTCCTTCAAGATAATATTCATGTTTAGGAGCAATGGGTTGTATATGTGTATCTTCAACAGTTTCATTGTAAAGTATTCTAATTCCTCACAGCTGTTTGTGACAGTGACTTCTAACTTAGATGCAAAGTTTTGTAAGCTTGAACTATCACAGTTACCCTGAAATTGAGGTTTCTAATCTTATTTCAATCCACTTAAAGATGATTTGTACAAGTTTTAGCAATATTTGTTATATATATTAACCTATAAAGCATATTATGGTATTTTTTAGTGTACAAATTTATAAGTGAATGACTGATATGTAGTTCATTTAACCTCAAACTTATATTTGATTACTAGCAATGTGTTTTTCTTTTGCAGGACCAACCCAGTGGCACATATTGAATGTAATTTAAGTTTTAATAAGGATGTTATAGACAGAAATCATTTGGATTGCTCTTACAATGATGAACAATATTCATGTGTAGAATTGAACTATTGTATCCAGTACAATGGTCGTAACTTGCCAAAATCGCAAAGTAAGTGAAACCATTAAAAATGCTTGTTGTCTTTAACACAGAAAGTATCTTTGTGCAACTAAATTTTCATTGATGAATGTTTTTATGGCACTCTTCACAACCATGAAATTAAGTAGAATGAATTACTCTACCAGTAATTACTAAGAAGTAACTGATTACTTTATCAAATGTTGCATTTTCATTACACTTTTATCAAAATATATCTTGAAGTCTGTCATCCAAGTTCAATTTTTGAAGTGTATTGTACTTAAATACATAAAAAATATTGTGTAGCTAATATATAAAACATACTGTTCCTTGATGGATGAGCGATAAGTTCATGGTACTAAAAGCTGGGGTTTGATTTCCCTGCAGTGGACGAGGTAGCTAGCCCATTGTGGATTGGTACTAAAACAAACAAATCGAAAGCACTAGATAAAAAAAGTATATTTAATTATTTGATGTCAGAGTTTCTTCTTATTTTTGATGGATAATTAAATGAACTTAAGTGAGTTAAGAAAAATGATATTTAGTTACTTACCATCAATATTATAGTTTAAAGTGTCAGTAGGTAATATTAGTTATGCAACAGGATATGAGGGTGTATATATGTAGAGAGATGGGTGTTTCAGTTTAATTTCTTACAAAGTTAGCCTAACAGAAATGACAACTTGTTTTAGTAATGCTTTGCTTGTTTAAGAGATGAGCATGGTGGGCAAAACACAAATAGCCCTTTGTGTAGCTTCGTGCTTAACTACAGATAAACAATTAAGAGATGAGGACAACATTTCTCTTCACAAAAATGATTATGATAAAAAGTTAGTATAAAAATGTCAAAGGTCAAGAACGTTGTACGTTATTGGTCAAAACAGTTAAAGGGCAATTAGGATTCATAAACTTTTGCTATAGAACACCAAAAACCATTGTTGTAAAATAATGTCAATCACTTTTTAGTTCATTATTCTGTATATGGTCAATCATACAATCTGAAATGTGACTCACTTTCAACCTACGCTATATGTAGTGGTTTCAGTTGTCAGATTGAAGTGAACCGGAATGTTTAACATGCTCCAAAAGTGTTTGTGAATTATGGCTAGACCTTGAAAATGTTCTGATGTTTCCCTCCCACACTACAGTTACAATGATGTGGAACTTCATCATCTGCAATACAAATAACTCTGTCCAGTTTGACTTGTCACTACTGTAGGGTACCTATTTTGAGACTGAATCAGATGATCTTAGATGGAATTGGACTTCTTGTTGGGGCAAAGACAATTAGTAATACATTTCACAAGTGTTATCAGTATATTAGGCTCTCTGTAAATTGTGTTTTACCCACAGCAAGACACAGTACAGTAGAGGCAGGTACACTTGAAGTGTACCAGTGACACGTAGAACATTCGCACTGCAAACAGTTAATACTCTCTCAGAAAGAACTTACAGTCTGGTCCAATCTCATTTTTATATAAAAGTGTGCTGAGGATGTTGGAGAAGGAGTACATCTCATCTTTGGATAATGATATCTTAACACTTCATACTGTACAGATCATATCCTGAACACTTTCTGGATTTCAGTCTCATTGAATACAAGTGGGATGCTCTTGGAAGACAGATCTCATTCCATTATGTGTCTTTGGACGTTAGCTATGTCCTGAAAATATACTGAGTTGAACATAAGAATGTTATTAACGATTTTTAAACATGCTACGATGTTTTCAAGCTGTAGTAAACATATTTCTTGCTGAACATAAAATCTATACCAATCTCTAACAAACATTTATTCACAAGTGTATCTTGAATAGTTTGTTGTTTAGTTCAGTGTGTATGAAACGTAATAGTCTTTATTTATTAAAGTGTTAAGGACTTTATAAGGTAGGGGACTCATAAGTTTTA
This sequence comes from Tachypleus tridentatus, assembly GCF_004210375.1. Taxonomy (NCBI): domain Eukaryota; kingdom Metazoa; phylum Arthropoda; class Merostomata; order Xiphosura; family Limulidae; genus Tachypleus; species Tachypleus tridentatus. The sequence goes on along the minus strand of NC_134836.1, from coordinate 120,765,339 downwards.
TGTTTGACATGAAACAAGGAAGTAGAAACCATAATATGTATTTAGTTGTGTGTATTATGGACTAAGTAACCATGTGATAGTATTGTGTACTTAGTTTCATGTTAATAACAAACAAGTAAAATGTAATAATATTGTTTGTAGACATTTTTTATATCCAGAAGAGCAAATATCTTCGACATATGTGTGGTATTGTTAGAATAATTAATAAGTGCATTATTTTGCTCTGTGAAGGAGACCGTTGTCTATTTGTAAATAAAAACATCATTCGTTGTGACCATACACAACTAATAACGTATGACCAAATAGTCGTAAAAGTTCTTTTGTTGTTTGTCTGCTACTCTTAATTAAGACTGCTTATCGGTATTTACCATCAATATCATAGAATTTAAGAACTATTCAAGCAGAAGCTATTACATAATGAAGAATTGGTGTTATTTCAAAAATGTTTTGAATAATAAAATTATATTTTTTAGCATTGCAAGTGAAAATAACATCAGACGTTACACAGTCAGGAAAACCCTCTAGAGGTTTCTTTGTTCAAGATCAGCAAAGAAAACAAGATTTTATATTGGCTCTAAATTTACTTTATGATTCACCATACTGTGGAAGGGAAAACTTTTACATCAAGGTATAAAACGTATTCAGTAACCTTGTAAAAACCTATAATAGTTTCTACTTTTGTGTTAGGTCTATTTTTAAAAAAAAGTATAGATAAGTATAAGTAAGTTATTGTAACATTACTGTTTTTTAATATAGATATATATGTTTGTGTGTATGCTAAATGTTTTGTAACATTACAGTTTTTGAATATAGATATATATATTTGTGTGTATGCTAAATGTTTTGTAACATTACAGTTTTTGAATATAGATATATATGTTTGTGTGTATGCTAAATGTTTTGTAACATTGCAGGTTTTTAATATAGATATATATGTTTGTGTGTATGCTAAATGTTTTGTAACATTAGTTTTTTAATATAGATATATATGTTTGTGTGTATGCTAAATGTTTTGTAACATTACAGTTTTTTGAATATAGATATATATGTTTGTGTGTATGCTAAATGTTTTGTAACATTACAGTTTTTGAATATAGATATATATGTTTGTGTGTATGCTAAATGTTTTGTAACATTACTGTTTTTAATATATATATATATGTTTGTGTGTATGCTAAATGTTTTGTATCATTACAGGTTTTTAATATAGATATATATGTTTGTGTGTATGCTAAATGTTTTGTAACATTACAGTTTTTGAATATAGATATATATGTTTGTGTGTATGCTAAATGTTTTGTAACATTACTGTTTTTTTAATATATATATATATGTTTGTGTGTATGCTAAATGTTTTGTATCATTACAGGTTTTTAATATAGATATATATGTTTGTGTGTATGCTAAATGTTTTGTAACATTAGTTTTTTAATATAGAAATATATGTTTGTGTGTATGCTAAATGTTTTGTAACATTAGTTTTTTAATATAGAAATATATGTTTGTGTGTATGCTAAATGTTTTGTAACATTAGTTTTTTAATATAGAAATATATGTTTGTGTGTATGCTAAATGTTTTGTAACATTAGTTTTTAATATAGAAATATATGTTTGTGTGTATGCTAAATGTTTTGTAACATTAGTTTTTTAATATAGATATATATGTTTGTGTGTATGCTAAATGTTTTGTAACATTACAGGTTTTATATATAGATATATATGTTTGTGTGTATGCTAAATGTTTTGTAACATTACAGGTTTTTAATATATATATATATGTTTGTGTGTACGCTAAATGTTTTGTAACATTACAGTTTTTTAATATATATATATGTTTGTGTGTATGCTAAATGTTTTGTAACATTACTGTTTTTTAATATATATATATGTTTGTGTGTATGCTAAATGTTTTGTAACATTACTGTTTTTTAATATATATATATATGTTTGTGTGTATGCTAAATGTTTTGTAACATTACTGTTTTTTAATATATATATATATATGTTTGTGTGTATGCTAAATGTTTTGTAACATTACTGTTTTTTAATATAGATATATATGTTTGTGTGTATGCTAAATGTTTTGTAACATTACAGTTTTTTAATATAGATATATATGTTTGTGTGTATGCTAAATGTTTTGTTACATTACAGGTTTTTTAATATAGATATATATGTTTGTATGTATGCTAAATGTTTTGTAACATTACAGTTTTTAATATATATATATATATATATGTTTGTGTATATGCTAAATGTTTTGTAACATTACTGTTTTTAATATATATATGTTTGTGTGTATGCTAAATGTTTTGTTACATTAGTTTTTAATATAGATATATATATGTGTATTATATGTATACTAAATGTAGTAACATCAAACTCATTTTGTAATTCTATAGAAATCAAAACTGTTGTGATTTGTTTTACTGAGTGTTTTCAGCATGAAAATCTTTGTTTGTTTTATAAGAAAGTCACATTGCTATAAATTGTTCTCGATTTTAAGGTTATAATATTGTAAAATTATGATTGTTCCACCAGGGGACAGCATGTGGATCCATGTAAAAAAAAAAAATTGTTAAGTTGCCCTCTCTTCTCCCATCTGGTGAAATCACTTCTTATGATAAGATTTCTGTGGCTATCAAAACTGTACAAATATATTATTTCTTCACCTGAATTGTTAATTTTTAAATTTTCTTAAAGGTAAATAATCTGGAATTGATAAGTACATTTATTTTTTTTCATTTGTTTCTTCACGACAGAACTTTCAGTGTTGTAAACATATTTGTACTCAAGATATATTTGTAAATAGCCGATGTCAGCACGAATCGGATTGGTAAGTGGGAGTGTGAGGTAATGGTCATGTGAAAAATACAAATAATATTTTCTTTGTGATCAGTTTGAATAACTCTATAACCTCCGAAACTCGTACCTAGAGTTTCTTTAGTATTTCTGTATGTTGTATTTAGTGCTTACTCGTTCTAACAAAATATCTCTAAATCAAATGATGCAAGGTAAGAATGGACAGTTTATAATTCTGACATCAAACACATTATATCATGTTGAATGGCAGTCTCTGAGAGGTTTTGGCATGTGTACTTTGGCCAGTACTTGTGCACATTTTGACATGCGTACTTTGACCAGTACTTGTGCAGGTTTTGACATGTGTACTTTGACCAGATGTGGGTTTTGACATATGTACTCTGACCAGTACTTGTGCAGGTTTTGACATGTGTACTTTGGCCAGTACTTGTGCACGTTTTGACATATGTACTCTGACCAGTACTTGTGCAGGTTTTGACATGTGTACTTTGACCAGATGTGGGTTTTGACATGCGTACTTTGACCAGTACTCCTGCAGCTTTTGACATGTGTACTTGGACCAGTACTCATGCAGGTTTTGACATGTGTACTTGGACCAGTACTCATGCAGGTTTTGACATGTGTACTTGGACCAGTACTCATGCAGGTTTTGACATGTGTACTTTGGCCAGTACTTGTGCACGTTTTGACATGTGTACTTTGACCAGTACTCATGCAGGTTTTGACATGTGTACTTGGACCAGTACTCATGCAGGTTTTGACATGTGTACTTGGACCAGTACTCATGCATATATAATTAAAGATAGTAAAATATGTTTCTGTTGTGTTTGTATGTCAAGTATAATAAGAAAGGTTCAAAGTATTTTAAAGATTGTTAGCACTGTTGTTTTTTAAAGATTGTTAGCACTGTTGTTTTTTATAATTTTTTCTTTTGTAATGTACCTGATTTAACAACTAAGTAACAATTTTTTCAAAAAACACTATTTAAAGAAATATAGTTCCCAGTTATTAAAACAGTATTTAGCCATTTTCAAAGAAAAATGAGTATCACTGATGTTTGTATCCTCAACTACTTGAATAAACAGGAATATTAAAATTTCTTGTAATACTTTACCATAAAGTTATGAGTTGTGTTTTTCATGACTTCACACGTGTCATGTTTTCATTTTTCAGAACAATTTAAATGATCTTTCTCCTCTAACCTTCACCCTGTCATATGCTCTGTTGTCAGAACCATCTTCTGTCTTCTGTAAGAACTGCCCCATCGTGAATAAAGATCAGCCATCTGCTATGATGAAAAAAGTTTGTAATATATAATTTATTATTGTAATACTTTGTTGTAATTAATTCTAGTTTGTAGCTCTATAGTAGTACAGAGTTTTATCATTGTAATACTTTGTTGTAATTAATTCTAGTTTGTAGCTCTATAGTAGTACAGAGTTTTATCATTGTAATACTTTGTTGTAATTAATTCTAGTTTGTAGCTCTATAGTAGTACAGAGTTTTATAATTGTAATACTTTGTTGTAATTAATTCTAGTTTGTAGCTCTATAGTAGTACAGAGTTTTATCATTGTAATACTTTGTTGTAATTAATTCTAGTTTGTAGCTCTATAGTAGTACAGAGTTTTATTATTGTAATACTTTGTTGTAATTAATTCTAGTTTGTAGCTCTATAGTAGTACAGAGTTTTATCATTGTAATACTTTGTTGTAATTAATTCTAGTTTGTAGCTCTATAGTAGTACAGAGTTTTATCATTGTAATACTTTGTTGTAATTAATTCTAGTTTGTAGCTCTATAGTAGTACAGAGTTTTATAATTGTAATACTTTGTTGTAAGTAATTCTAGTTTGTACTCGATAGTAGTACAGAGTTTTATAACTGTAATACTTTGTTGTAATTAATTCTAGTTTGTAGCTCTATAGTAGTACAGAGTTTTATAATTGTAATACTTTGTTGTAATTAATTCTAGTTTGTAGCTCTATAGTAATACAGAGTTTTATAATTGTAATACTTTGTTGTGATTAATTCTAGTTTGTAGCTCTATAGTAGTACAGAGTTTTATAATTGTAATACTTTGTTGTAATTAATTCTAGTTTGTAGCTCTATAGTAGTACAGTTTTATTATTGTAATACTTTGTTGTAATTAATTCTAGTTTGTAGCTCTATAGCAATACAGTTTTATAATTGTAATACTTTGTTGTAATTAATTCTAGTTTGTAGCTCTATAGTAGTACAGAGTTTTATTATTGTAATACTTTGTTGTAATTAATTCTAGTTTGTAGCTCTATAGTAGTACAGTTTTATAATTGTAATACTTTGTTGTAATTAATTCTAGTTTGTAGCTCTATAGTAGTACAGCTTTATAATTGTAATACTTTGTTGTAATTAATTCTAGTTTGTAGCTCTATAGTAGTACAGAGTTTTATAATTGTAATACTTTGTTGTAATTAATTCTAGTTTGTAGCTCTATAGTAGTACAGTTTTATTATTGTAATACTTTGTTGTAATTAATTCTAGTTTGTGGCTCTGTAGTAGTACAGAGTTTTATAATTGTAATACTTTGTTGTAATTAATTCTAGTTTGTAGCTCTATAGTTGTACAGTTTTATAATTGTAATACTTTGTTGTAATTAATTCTAGTTTGTAGCTCTATAGTTGTACAGTTTTATTATTGTAATACTTTGTTGTAATTAATTCTAGTTTGTAGCTCTGTAGTAGTACAGAGTTTTATAATTGTAATACTTTGTTGTAATTAATTCTAGTTTGTACTCTATAGTAGTACAGAGTTTTATTATTGTAATACTTTGTTGTAATTAATTCTAGTTTGTACTCTATAGTAGTACAGAGTTTTATAATTGTAATACTTTGTTGTAATTAATTCTAGTTTGCAGCTCTATAGTAATACAGAGTTTTATAATTGTAATACTTCGTTGTAATTAATTCTAGCTCTGTAGTAGTACAGAGTTTTGAAAACAAAAGTTATGATTTTTTTCATGGCTGATTCAAAGAACAAATAGTGTAGTTTCATGACATTTTCTTCAAAATGGAACCAAGATGTATTTAGCATGGTTACAATGAGAAACTCAATGATTTACTTAACTATCAATAATATTTAGCTTATATAAGGTATAAATGTTAAAACAAACCATTAAGCATATATTGTATATATGTATATTATAACCATAAATTTTTAAGACACAAACAAAATACAGTGCATATTTTTGAAAAGGATCCTAGAGTACAAACTACAACATGGGATTATAAAATGTATCCTAGGTTTTGGAGGTGACTGCTGAAGTAGGACCCACTTTGCAGTGGGGATACACTGTCTATCAGTCTTAACCTCCAATTCGCTAGTCTCACATAGAAAATTAGAAATTAGGAAAGCAAGATGTGGGTGCTCAAGCCCACAATGTCCCACGTCTATATCACCCTTTACCACCTGCCGACAGTTGCAGGAAGGTGTCTGTTCTCCCAAGTTAAAATAAGAAAAATACAAATATAAAAAGATTGAAAAAAATATAAATATACACATACACACACACACATACTCTCTTTAATTTTCTAGAATATTTGTTAAAAACAGGGCAGTGTTTGAATCTTTTATTTTAGCTGCTTACTTGGTTCCAAAAATTCATAGATGATACATCATATAATCTGACTAATATTGTTCATATAAAATAGCATGAAAACCTGTTTCATTATCCAGCTGGGATGTGTAACCATTTGTCGCTTTTGGGATTCTCATCTTTTATGAGATCTTGCACCTTTCTTACCCAAAGAGGTGTAAAACTTATTGAAATTTTCCTGATGTCCCATGATGATTCGTGCTCCATTATCTTACAGTACAATTAAGTACAAGGGATATTTTATGTTGGAAATAATTAAATCTTCAATCAGAACACATCCTTATTATCTGAGTGTATGAATATTTTATGTTGGAAGGGGCTATGTAATAAATCACACTATCTACAGAATACCAAACAATATCAGTTCCGTGATGACGAGAAACCCACTTGTTGAGAAATTTATATGCAAAAACGGCTCGTTTGGGCTGAGAAAACACTTTACATAGAAGAGCGAACAACGTTTCGACCTTCTTCGGTCATCGTCAGGTTCACAAAGAAAGAGGTAACTGACCGGAAGCTGACCACATGTTTGAAAGGGGTTGTGTAACTTACTTATACAACAACTTAAACCCAAAATAAACCAATATAAAGGAACGCCTTTATACCTATATTAATATAATAAATAAAATTATATATTCAAACATCTAATACCGCCCTCTACATTTCGACACACAGTTACACAACCCCTTTCAAACATGTGGTCAGCTTCCGGTCAGTTACCTCTTTCTTTGTGAACCTGACGATGACCGAAGAAGGTCGAAACGTTGTTCGCTCTTCTATGTAAAGTGTTTTCTCAGCCCAAACGAGCCGTTTTGCATATAAATATCAGTTCCGATATGTACCATTCCATGTCACTTGCATATTTAACTCTCTATATAATGTACATAGCACTTACATGAATATGATATTTGTTGCCACAGGTTTATTTAGGAATAGCTTCTATTACATAAGGCAACCTTTCATTACTGAGTGAATATTATAGAAACATATTAACAAAGTACACATATGCTGCATCTTAGCTGGTTAAAAATATGTTACCTATTAATTAATGTAATTTTTTTTTCCTTTTCCAACTATTATACAATGTCTCTTTGATAGGAAGCTAACACATCTTAGATGTTAAATGTAAATACACATGTATAAATGTATTTAAAAAAACCATGTAATATCATATTATTTTAAATATAAAGAAACAATAGACACAATCCACTGGTATCACCAGATTCACTGAAAGTAAGATGGACGTACAAAATATGATATCTTAAAGTAGCTATTCTTTAATATAACAAGCATTTGTTCTGTGTCAATGTACACAATAGCTTGGTCCCAATTACCATTAAGAAATGATGTGATTAGACAACAATATAAGTGTTTTGATATGTATATAAATAAATTATTTCTAAAATTTGGGTATATAAAATATTGATTCTGGCAAATAAATCTTTAAAATAATTATAAATTAATGTCTTTCTTGGAATTTTCTCAGTGATTACTAATCTGATGAAAAGTAAAACGTTTTTCCCAATAAATTAAAAATGTAGACTTCTTGTTTGTTGCTCAATTTGTTTTACTAATATATAACGTGTGGGTTCGAATCGCTATCGCACCAAACATGCTCGCCCTTTCAGCCGTGGGGGCGTTATAATGTGACAATCAATTCCACTATTCGTTGGTAAAAGAGTAGCCCAAGAGTTGGCAGTGAGTGGTGATGACTAGCTGCCTTCCTTCTAGTCTTACACTGCTAAATTAGGGACGACTAGTGCAGATAGACCTTGAGTAGCTTTGCGTGAAATTCAAAACAAACAAACAAACAAACTAACATATAATAGGAACAAATAAAAAAGAGCAGAAAAGCTTTCAAAATTCTAAAAATAGTGTTTATATGTAGGGTGTTATAGTATTTTAAAGATGTTATAATCCAAAATTATTTGTGAGTTTTGATATTAAATTTTTATCTGATAATAAAAAAGTTGCATGTGATAGAAACTTTCAAATTAGTCCTAAAATTACTTGTACAAATATGAAGATACTTCTTTATTAAATACACCTTACAACCATTTATCTCTGTATTTTCTACCATATGAGATTTTTTATTATTCTTATTTATATCTAATTCTGTTATTAGTGAAGATGTGTAGGTAGTTTTGGGCAATTTCGTTAAACTTATAAATAATGTGTACTTTGTGTTTGTTGTTTGTTTGAAGTAAGACAATGGGCTATCTGTACTCTACCCTCCATGGGTATCGAAACTCAAATTTTAGTGTTTTAAGTCTACAGATATACTACTGTGCTACTGGGAAACTTCTAGACAACCTGTATCAGTGGTTCCCAAATAGTGTGCTGCAAAACTATTCTAATGGTGCCATGAAATTTTATAAAAATATCCCCACAATTAGTGTATTTCATGTTTTTAATCAGAAAAACTGTACTCTTTGAGTGCAGGGTCAGACAAGTGTGCCTCAAAGTTAACATTGTTTTCCTGATGTGACGTGAGCACAAAAGGTTTGGGACACACTGATCTAGATAATGTGGCCCTTCAGTGGCACAGTGGTATGTCTGTGAACCTACACCCCTAGAAACTGGGTTTCAATACCCATGGTGGGCAGAGTACAGATACCCATTGTGTAGCTTTGTGCTAACTACAAATAAATAATGTGTAATTTATGTTTGTGATCATAGTGCTGAAAAATATATGAACACAAAATGTATATATATGTTATAATATGTTTTTTATTATCCTTCCTTTTTAGATAAAATTTTATATTTCTTGTGGAAAAGAGGAATGCGTCTCTGATTTAAAGGTCTCTGCAAACATTTTAAACTATAAGTATGTATATATTTGAAATTATTTCAACTTCAATTTTATTACACTATTTTAAGTGTTTCAATATCTTTCAATTGCCTAGTGACTTAAAAAAGACGAATAGCTATTTTGTAGCTTGGGGTGTATGTGAGGTTTAAAAAATACAACCGTGTTAGTCAGTTATGCATACACTTTTATTTGTGTCACAGCTTTGCTTCTCAGTAGCTGTTGTTGATAAGAATAATAAATCAAGTTATATCAGTTTTATCTTCCTGTACTTTAATTATTTTAAGAACAAGATCTCACGAACTTGTGTTTCTTTCTTTTTTGTAACTGAAATAAATTTCTATTGAGTTTCTATATAAATCATGTAAGTTAAGGAATATAAAAGTAGATATTTGTGAATATAATGCAGATAGAAGAGATGGCTTGGAATAAATAGAAGAATCTTATGAGTTCTTTAGATTAACTGTGACAAATTTGAGAACAACCAGTAAAAACTGTTTATCCTTAAGCAAAGAAAAAATTATTAAAATAGATGAAATTACAAAATGTAAGTCACTTTCTCAAAAAGAAAAATTATTACACTTTGTTTCTTAAATTTGATGTCCACATTTTTTTTTTAATAGAGAGGGAGAAACCTTAGTTATTGGTCAGAATACTAGTTTGACTCTAGAAATTCAAGTAACCAATCAAATCAATCCAGCACATGATGCAAAAGCATTTATCAAAATACCACCAGATGTCGCTGTAATGAACCAAGACAGATGTTACATTATTACTGGGAACAGTGATAACACTTTACAGTGCGATATTGGAAATCCCTTAAACATCAATGATATTGTAAGTACAACATTATGATTTTCTGAAATTGAAACTAAGACAACTGAATAGCTGTAAAGTATTTTGAGGAGAATTATTCAGAACAAAGATAGGGAACTACTTATTGATATATAATAAAGAACTTTAGTTGGAAACCATTTATCGACTACAAAACTCAGTAATAATATCTATTTAGGAAATAATCATCATCTTTGGGAACATTAATTGTTTTAACGTTTTTGTGATCTTTAAAAAAACTAATAACTATATGTAATTAACAAATTGAAGCAATAAACGTCTTATTGCATATTTTTGAAGAAAAGTTTGGAAACGTGAGATTCTGAGTTGAGTAGAGCATTAGGTGATGATCTGAGGGGTTGTGACCTGATAAGTAGAAATAAGGTGTCTTGTAGGAAGTAAAAGTTTCTTTACTGATGTTACCAGTAGCTTTTCGGCTGTGTAGTGTTCTAATAATTCCCCACCTTTTGCTGTTTTAAGTTGCATCATACAGTACTTTGTGTTTAATAGTATCCTTCCTTCTGAATGTTCATGAAGACCTTCCATGGTTATTTTTTTTGCCTAAGTAGTGCACAGGCAGTAGATATCCTGCCAATGTGGTTATGGCATATTTGATACAGGGACTTCTCATTCAAGCTTGTTGACTTTCTTACCCAAGACTTAGCATGTTCATTCAGGTAAGGGTCTTACCATGCACTTCCTTTCCTCTCTGCCATCCTTCTGGAGACCAACTACTCTGATGCAGTACTGTCTCCAAGTCAGATGCAAATATTAATTTCTTGGACCTGTCTATGCATTCATTGTTTTCACCGTGTTTTATGGTTTCCATTTTGCTGTGCTGCCTGTAAGAAGCCTAAATTATCCACCACTCTTTTGCAGAATATTGTTGATAAACCAGTGAAGGTTCAAACAGCTCTCTTACTGTCTGTGGCTTATGAACCACTTATGGCTATGATAACAAGTGACAAGCTTTTTTCTGTTTCATCCTCTGCCCAGTCTCTACATCTTCAGTCCAGGCTGATTGCCACTGGTCTAGGATGCTCCAGATTCTAACTCCACATGGAAATATCCAAGCTCTAGTTGTGACCATTCATTGGTGGCTATGTAACACATATCTACTAGTGATTGTCTCTTGGGGCATCTCTTTGGCAGTTCACTGTTTGGTTGGTTTCTGCATGGTCATTATGGAGCTAGCATGTCCAAGTTGAAAAGTGCAGTAATTCTTTTATGGAATGCATGGCCTTTACACAGAAAAGCCCTTGTGAAGATGTTTGGTGCTATGCAATGCTACTGAAACATAGGAAGTGTAACTAGGCCCTGATGGGGGGTAAGTAGATTCTCTGACACATCTTAAATAAACAAGCATTTTATGTCTTTCAAACCCATATGACTGAAATACTGTGTTAACTCAGTAGAAGTGTTCTTCCTGCCCTTTGAGACATTTAGAAAGGGTAAATGTGTCCTACTTATCCTTTGAGACATTTAGAAAGGGTAAATGTGTCCTACTTATCCTTTGAGACATTTAGAAAGGGTAAATGTCTCCTACTTATCCTTTGAGACATTTAGAAAGGGTAAATGTCTCCTACTTATCCTTTGAGATATTTAGAAAAGGTAAATGTCTCCTACTTATCCTTTGAGACATTTAGAAAGGGTAAATGTATCCTACTTATCCTTTGAGACATATAGAAAGGGTAAATGTCTCCTACTTATCCTTTGAGACATTTAGAAAGGGTAAATGTCTCCTACTTATCCTTTGAGATATTTAGAAAAGATAAATGTCTCCTACTTATCCTTTGAGACTTTTAGAAAGGGTAAATGTCTCCTACTTATCCTCTGAGACATTTAGAAAAAGTTAATTTTTCCTACTTATCCATTGAGACATTTAGAAAAGGTAAATGTGTCCTACTTATCCTTTGAGATATTTATTTAGAAAGGGTAATAGTGTCCTGTTTATTATTTGAGACATAATGAGTGTATTTTGCTTATCCTTTGAAAGGCATGCTTATAATATGTGTGTGAATCTAATGATATCTTGAACTAACATTAATATTATTTCACACAAAAGCCATGTAGGTAACTATCATCAAGTGTGTGTGTGTTATAAATTATTATTTTAAACAACCAAAATACAAATTCTGTTTTGAATCTAAAATATCATAGAACAAACTGAGAGTTTTGCACAAGGTAACATAATTCTCCTTCCTCAGTTAAATTAGATTGTTGCACATGATAAAACCATTCTGGTTCCCAAGATAAACTGGTTTAACTTGAACATTAAAAGCTTAAAAGATTAAATGTGTTACATTTGAAGTTTCTCTTAATCAAACATTTTGGAGTTTTTCTTGTTCTAATATTATATAGGAGCTAGTTCTACCATTCATTAAGAATGGGCTGCTTTTTACTTGCTTTTTAAAACATCAAGGTAACTGATAATTCATTAATATCTACTTGATAATACTAAGTTTAGTGGCATTCTACTTTCTAAAATAAGTTTTACTGAGTTCATTTGTTAAGTAAAAGGTCTAATTTCTTTACGTTTGTGCATGTTATGATTTGTATTTTCAAGATGGCTGGTATGGGTATTAAAACTTTAATTAAAATAAAGTACAGAATAGCGTTTTGACCTTCTTAGGTCATCTTCAGATAAGCAAAGTCAACTAAAGTTGTAGTATCCATACCAGCCATATTGAGAATACATTTTTTACTTCAAGTGGGTTTCTCATCATCGTGAAAGTTATGACCTATCTATCACATACTTTCAAGATTCTTATTCAGAGTTAAGGAACGAAATCAGTCAAAAGTATCTGAACTTTTAGATATAGAATTTAAATGTGTAATTTTCTCCTTGTTTCAGGTTAAATTTCAAGTAAAATTGGACACTTCAAAGTTGACGGGAAAGTCGAAAGAGATTAAGATTGATATCAATGTCATTTCTCAGAGCAAAGAACAACATCTATTGGACAACAGTGTCAGTGTCATTGTGTCCTTCATTGCTAAAACCCACATCAGTATTACAGGGTATGATGTTTGTTTCCTTGTTTCTCTTAAGCCTAATTAATATTAATGATATGAAGGACAGAATTACTATGTTAGGCCACCATTGCTTTTACTAATAAAGCAGCGAACAACGTTTTGACCTTCTTAGGTCATCTTCAGGTTAACCTCTATTAGTAAACGTGTTAATACCCACACCAGCCATCCTGAGATACATTTTTACTTCAAGTGGGTCATCACGCACCATTGTTTTCATTCTCTTGTATTGTGTTAGATAAAAAAGCTGGTAAGTACAAAACCTTATGAAAATATGACATGAACAAATTTCATGTCAGAAAACTTCTTACATGTAATTTCAAATTAATTGCACTTATAGATGAAAACACATTGATTGCACAAGTAGGTGAATAATAGGAAAATTTTTTAACATGATACATTTTTTTGTATAAAAACATTTAAAAAGCTTTTACCTTTACTATATTGTAGAATTATGATGTTTCAATCTTTAAAATACTGAACTTGTTAATAGGTTCACAGAGAGAACAAATATTATATGGGCCAGGACAACCAGGTGTACTTCCTTTGGAACAAGGTTATATGGTAAGTTTTGTTTCTTTGGTTGATAACGTTAAGACTAAACTCCTAATGTTAGTTTATTCAATATAAAATAAATACACACTTGGTAACCTATCCTACCTTAATAAAGTGTGACAGCTTTAACATAAACCATTCCTTATCACAGGTGATATAACATTGTACACTTTCAAAATATACCATAAGCACCCATAATATCTTTTATTACAAAACAACAGCAGTACAGTTACCATATTTTGAAACATTAGAAGAAAAGCAAGTGCTAGAAAATTACTGTTTTATATGAAATTCAGATATTTTATTGTAGAATGTTTTTACAGTTTTTAAAATTGGCAATATATAGTTAAGTTTGTTCTAAATAAACATTTAATCTGAAGTATGTGCAGACGAAGACCTTGTAAAGCTCTCATAAAACAAGTTGCAAAAACAATTTATATATCAATTTTTTTAAATATTATTTTACAGAAATGTTTAGTGTATTTATTATTTTATGTGAACAAAATAAAACATCTTTAAGCTATTAGACTTTTAAACTCTTTGTGCGTGTGTATATACGTGTGTGTGTGTATATAGAGAGAGAAAGAGAAGGGTAGATATTATACAAAGGGAATTTTAATTTCAAGACAAAAATCAATGAGTGACAATAGGTTTTGAAAGAATTTTTTAACACCAAAATATTGGTTTATTTTATGCACTAATTTCATGGCATTAATAACATTTATCAGTTGCAATAAGTGGACTTTCATGCATGTATTTCCTGTTAGCACCTTCCTTCAGTGTACAGGTTTTAAATACAACACAGTACTGTTTCCAGTGAAGATGACAGAATGTACAGCAATTAAGTTACGAAAGATTTGGAAACACACACAAAATCTAATGACCACTGTCATAATGTCCACTATCATTTCTGTATAATTAAAAAATGAAATAAAATAAAATAAAAACATGAAAATATTTGTTTTTAAAGTAAAGCTATATTCCAGGTGGGTTAAGGCGTTCGACTCATAACCTGAGTGTTGCGGGTTCAAATCCCCTTCACACCAAACATGCTCGTCCTTTCAGCTGTGAGGGCATGATAAAGTGATGGTCAATCCCATTGGTAAAAGAGTAGCCCAAGAGTTGGCAGTGGGTGGTCTTACACCACTAAATTAGGGACGGCTAGTGCAGATAGCTCTCGTGTAGCTTCGTGCAAAAGTAAAACAAAATAACGCCATATTGGACCATTTGATGTGTTCACAGTGAGGAATCAAATCCCAGATGTTAAGATTCCCACCAGAGGAAAAATATGATAAATATTTTGTTACTGCAATGAAAGAAGATTTGGCATACATCCACTTTATAAAAATAAATATACAGGGGTTATGTATTTCGTCAAGTAATACGGTAAATTAAGTAAGTTTCTTTAAAAAGGTGTTCCATAAAGATATATTTACATTTAGAATTATGTTATACGATTTGTTTTCTGTTCCAGGTCTCAAAGATTTCACCGAGTCCAATCAGTGTTGTCACCCTTATTATATCTGTTCCATCATCAGTTGGTAGAAATACTCAACAATTGGTTAATGTCCATCAAGTTGAGGTAACAAAAAATCTCCCTGACAAAAAACAACCCATTTTTAAAATAAATTCACGTGCACTTTGGTCTGATACTTATACAAATATCTGAATCAAATATTGAACTAAAGTATCATTATTAATAGTGGTGAGATCTTTACAGAACAGTCAATTCTATTTTTCTAAGTAACTGTGCCTATCTCTAGTTATGTTTAATTTGAAACACAGGTATATGAAAAATGCATTGAAGGTACACTATTTCTATCTAGATCGATCATCTTACCTACAACTCCTGTACTTTGTTAGTTTTGTCTAATTTCCATCTCTCAATTTCATTGCTGATTTTCCTTGTCTTTAGGTTGGAGATGGCTCAAATACCTATGTATCGGGTAGCTGTAACATACGCACAGTAGATGAACTTGATGAGACTGGTACAGATGTTGATGATACAGATTGGGAACATATATTGGTAAGTTAGTAGCTAACAAACAGACTTGGAACATATATTGGTAAGTTAGTAGCTAACAAACAGATTTGGAACATATATTGGTAAGTTAGTAACTAACAAACAGATTTGGAACATATATTGGTAAGTTAGTAGCTAACAAACAGATTTGGAACATATATTGGTAAGTTAGTAGCTAACAAACAGATTTGGAACATATATTGGTAAGTTAGTAGCTAACAAACAGATTTGGAACATATATTGGTAAGTTAGTAGCTAATAAACAGATTTGGAACATATATTGGTAAGTTAGTAGCTAATAAACAGATTTGGAACATATATTGGTAAGTTAGTAGCTAACAAACAGATTTGGAACATATATTGGTAAGTTAGTAGCTAACAAACAGATTTGGAACATATATTGGTAAGTTAGTAGCTAACAAACAGATTCGGAACATGTATTGGTAAGTTAGTAGCTAACAAACAGATTCGGAGCATGTATTGGTAAGTTAGTAGCTAACAAACAGATTCGGAACATATATTGGTAAGTTAGTAGCTAACAAACAGATTTGGAACATATATTGGTAAGTTAGTAGCTAACGTACAGATTTGGAACATATATTGGTAAGTTAGTAGCTAACAAACAGATTTGGAACATATATTGGTAAGTTAGTAGCTAACAAACAGATTTGGAACATATATTTGTAAGTTAGTAGCTAACAAACAGAGTTGGAACATATATTGGTAAGCTAACGTACAGATTCGGAACATATATTGGTAAGTTAGTAGCTAACAAACAGATTCGGAACATATATTGGTAAGTTAGTAGCTAACAAACAGATTTGGAACATATATTGGTAAGTTAGTAGCTAACAAACAGATTTGGAACATATATTGGTAAGTTAGTAGCTAACAAACAGATTCGGAACATATATTGGTAAGTTAGTAGCTAACAAACAGATTCGGAACATATATTGGTAAGTTAGTAGCTAACAAACAGATTCGGAACATATATTGGTAAGTTAGTAGCTAACAAACAGATTCGAAACATATATTGGTAAGTTAGTAGCTAACAAACAGATTCGAAACATATATTGGTAAGTTAGTAGCTAACAAACAGATTCGAAACATATATTGGTAAGTTAGTAGCTAACAAACAGAATCGGAACATATATTGGTAAGTTAGTAGCTAACAAACAGATTTGGAACATATATTGGTAAGTTAGTAGCTAACAAACAGATTTGGAACATATATTGGTAAGTTAGTAGCTAACAAACAGATTTGGAACATATATTGGTAAGTTAGTAGCTAACAAACAGATTTGGAACATATATTGGTAAGTTAGTAGCTAACAAACAGATTCGGAACATATATTGGTAAGTTAGTAGCTAACAAACAGATTCGGAACATATATTGGTAAGTTAGTAGCTAACAAACAGATTCGGAACATATATTGGTAAGTTAGTAGCTAACAAACAGATTCGGAACATATATTGGTAAGTTAGTAGCTAACAAACAGATTCGGAACATATATTGGTAAGCTAACGTACATTATATATTCCGAGAAGTTATGATGTTGTTATTTCTAACCTGTAATACCAAACAGTGAATACTTATGGATACTTCATGTATTATACAGACTGATACAAAGTTAGGTTTGTGGTCCCTCACAAATAACAAACAGAATATAAAAGTTAGACCTGATGTTACACGTTACGATTTCTCTTGTACAAACCTCCAGTTTATTATGTTACATGTTACAGTTTCAGATAGCTTGAAACTGAGTTAAATTGTAATTTAAATCTAGAAGTTAATTAAATATAGAGATGTATTATATTTATGATGTTTGCCAACAAGATTGATGTACAGTTTTCTTTCTTAAGACAAATATATTTTAATATGCAAACAATAATACAATTTTTAATAATGGTTATTACAAATATGATTTATATACAAAAGTTTTACAAATGCACAATATTGAGTCTTCTATCTGACCTCTAATTGAACATTATGTTGACTCTTCATGATGAACAAATTAATTTCGAGTTGAATTAGGTATGATTCTCTTATCAGGGAGCTAGCTAGCTCTCTGCTGATCACATGCAAGTTTTTCCAGCTGAAATTATATAATGTCTTTGTAAAAACACTAATGTCCAATGTTCATCCACTGAAGTTAAATGGTTTGTAATGTGTGAAATCTATAAAAGTTTCCAGTTAAATGTGTAGTTCCTGATTGATAGGCATTAATCACAGTTATAGTTTCTGAGGTTTATAGTATACCAGCTGTAGCAAACCAACAATATACACTGTCTCTTAGTGAGTCACATTTGTTTATAAGTATTAAACAAGTTAGATTCTACAAATTTCAGTTGGCCCAACAATACTGACCATACACTAGTGCTTTCATAAAACATATATTGTTGATTCTCACGCTTGAGAATCTTCTATAAATTTAGTGAATAAATGTGAATTTCACAACACATATTTAAGGGAACAAATTACATGCATTTCTAAATATATATACTTAACCAAAACAAACATTGATATTAAAATGTCACAATGAGTTGTGACAGTTAAGTGACAAGACACAGATTTATATCAAGAACTAATGTTTAATTTCACATTCACAATTAACAATATACTAAACATGAAGATGACCTAGGAAGGTCATTGTTGTTCTCTCCATATCAATAAACGTGTTAATACCCATACCAGCCATTCTGAGATACATTTTTATTTCAAGTGGGTTTCTCGTCATCATGAATATACTAATCGATTGTAAAACTGATTAATTAATAGAGCCAAATGCTGCACTTTAAATATTGTAATCCTTAATGTGAACAAACAATACTAATGTTAACAAATGATATTTATAATACAAATGTGAACTGATGTTGCATCACCACTCTAAATCTTGTAGTTCTTAATGTGAACAAACAATACTAATGTTAACAAATGATATTTATAATACAAATGTGAATTAAAGTTACAACAATACAAGAAATACTAACGTTAACAAACGATATTTATAGTACGAACGTGAACCGATGTTACAACAATACAAGAAATACTAACGTTAACAAACGATATTTATAGTACGAACGTGAACCGATGTTACAACAATACAAGAAATACTAACGTTAACAAACGATATTTATAGTACGAACGTGAACCGATGTTACAACAGCACTTTAAATCTTGAGAACAACAAAATCATGAGAACAACAAAAAATTTTGAATTAAAGGTAAACATTGTCACTCAACTCTTAACAAAAGTAATAATATAAAAGAAATACATCAAAAAGTGAAGGTTTCTGTTAGATACTAACTTAAAAACAATTATGAAAGTAATAATAAACTGAATGAAAACCATCTAATAATTGGTTAAAATCTGCTGAAAAGTGGTGTTATTCTTAAATATTGTAACTATAGAAACCAGGCAGAATCTATTTTCCCAAGCTATATAGAAGTTGTTGGTGATCATTTCTACCGATGAGTCAGCTAATACGTGTATAACCTCACTTACCTTTCAATGAGAGTGATTAACAGTGGATAGGTAAAGAACCAAAACTGAGCAAAATAGTATTATAAAACTATGTATATGTTGTTTTCACAGTCTACTTGCAAAGATCTCCACATTTCTGAAAGCCTTCAAACTTTTACTAAATATGGTGCCCTTGATCCAAACAATCTTTTTTTTATTGAAAAAATATTGTTTTACTCTGCTTTATACTATGTCCTGTCTCTCCGTTTTTTGTACACTGAATCAAAACCAAGAGAATTCAGTTTCACAGTACACATCCTGCTCTGGTCTCTTGTTATTTACGGGTTATGCTGAAACTGTAAAATCAAAAGCTCTTCTGAAAGTACCATATTATCGTTTCATTTTATAAAAATTTAAAATTACATTGAAGAATTTATGGTTAAGAACGTGTTTTGTACAATACTTTATATATTTATTAATTCATTTTTTAAAATTATTTCTTGTTATTAGATATTTCTTTTTTTTTAGAGTTGCAAAACAGCTGTTTGTAGAGAAATTCGTTGTGACGTGGGACCATTTTCCAACATCAGAAAGGTGGCTAAAGTTCGAATTGTTGGGGAAGTTGACACAGAAGCACTAAAGAAGACTTTGGTAAGAAAATATTACACAGGAGTATGCATAAGTAATCTCTTGGTGTTTCATTAATTCTAGAAATAAGCATTGCTTTTAGTTATGTGTTAAATTACAATAATGAAACTGGGCATGTTTTAGCTACTGTATGTAAATGACATATGTATTTGGTAAGTGTATTTTGTTTTGATGTGTTAACATAAAGTGTTATTTACAATAAAAAGAAACCTAAGTCCGTCCAGCCAATGAAGAGCTTGAACTCAAATGTTTTGAGTAAATTATCTTACAGATTAACATCTCTAAAGTGTTATAATTATCTTTTAATTATGGATATATAATACCTAGAATGACAAAGTATGACATATCAGTAATTAATTTCTGTGATAATGCATCACAATAAAACATGTAACAATTTTACAATATTTTGCTTTACTGGCCCTATGCAGGTTTCCAGTAAAAAGCTGTAGGTTATAATAACACATTTCAACCGTATTTTATGTGCCACAGATAATGAGGCCTTTCATCCCTTACTAAAACTTGACAAGTTAACTGATTATGGGTGTTTTGTGATTGTGTTTGTTTTAATGTGTTATTTGAAACCCCCCAGAGAAGGTCAAAACATTGTTCTCTGCTTATCAGTAAAAGTGTTAATACCCATATCAGCCATTCTGAAATACAAATAATAATAAAACAAACATCTCTAATTAACAGAGCCTTTAAATTAAACAAAACTTTTTTTTTAATTTTGTAGTTTATTCGTTTCATTTTGTATTTTCAGCATAGACTTTTAGCAACAATATTATGTTATACTTCTATTGCTAAACCACATGGTATAAAAGCCATTGTTGGAATGCATTGTTACAAAAAAACACTGGCTTTTCTATATATTAGAAGTTGTTCTATAAGGAACCACTTCTTTTTTATTTGTTTTTTGCTAGCTTACTTCATTAAAAAATGTGCACACATGCATGTGGTTAATATAAGTAGTAATACCCAGGTGCACACCCTCTGGGTCTACTTAGTACAGGTGCCAAATTTCAGGATTTCAGGTTTCTAGGTTCTTTCGTCTTGATGCTATGGTGGTCTCACACACACTCAGACTCATAGACATGCCTTAATATTATTATACATTTAGGTCTTCCTTTCTAAACTAAACCAAAACCAATACACTATTTTTAAATTTATCAATTATTAATATTATTTTGGTTACCAAACCAATCAGTCTTGTACTTTGTGGCTTAACAAAATTAGACCAAACATCCATCCCTTAAAAATACTGTGCACATGTCAATGTTTTATTTTGTCATTGAAATGCTGTTAACAAGTGCTATCTAATCCTGCATGTATATTTTTGACTTATATAAATTTTGTGTTGGTTACAGGGAAGAAAAGATGTCATAACAATAAAGTCAGAGGCAAAAGTTTGGATTCCAGACCCAGCAGGTTATGATCCAAATGTACCACCAGACTACACATCCTCTGTAAGAATTATGTTTTAAGTTTAAAGATAATTATAAAATGTTATTGTACATTTCTGTAAAATGAAATGAGCTAGTTGTACTACTTAATATTCCAAAACACAAAGTAAGTTTTTGATATTGTACAAAAAAAGAATTTTAAACTAAAAGTTAGGCTTGCTTAAAAACATTTTCTCATCAACTATTCCTCTCACTAGAAGATTAATCTTTTTTATTCATTGGTGGGTCTGTGATACCTTGAGGATATGACCCACAATGAGCAGTTTCATATTTTATGCACTTGAAACATAATAATCAAATATTAAAGATTAAAACACCAGCCTAATATTATCATTCCCAAACATAATAAAACAACAAATACATTTACTGAGTTTTATTCCATGCTAATATATAATTGTACAACAAATAAACTATAGCCCTTGCATCACTTTTCTGTGACACATATTTGTGTTATAATCATTTTTAAGGCAAAAACTCAACTAGTTCTTGCTGGAGCACCACCACCAATTCAAGTAGCAGCTTGGATATATATTGTCAGCATCATAGTTGGGATTTTCTTACTTCTCCTGCTGGGATATGGGATGTATAGGGTAAGTACCAAGTTGGATATCAGTTGTCAGTGTTATAGTTGGGACTATCTTGTTTATTTTGTTGAAATATTTGATGTATAAAGTAAGTACCAAGTCAGATATCAGCTGTCAGTATTATAGTTGGGACTATCTTGTTTATTTTGTTGAAATATTTGATGTATAAAGTAAGTACCAAGTTGGATATCAGTTGTCAGTGTTATAGTTGGGACTATCTTGTTTATTTTCTTGAAATATTTGATGTATAAAGTAAGTACCAAGTTGGATATCATCTGTCAGTGTTATAGTTGGGACTATCTTGTTTATTTTGTTGAAATATTTGATGTATAAAGTAAGTACCAAGTTGGATATCATCTGTCAGTGTTATAGTTGGGACTATCTTGTTTATTTTCTTGAAATATTTGATGTATAAAGTAAGTACCAAGTTGGATATCAGTTGTCAGTGTTATAGTTGGGACTATCTTGTTTATTTTCTTGAGATATTTGATGTATAATGTAAGTACCAAGTTGGATATCAGCTGTCAGTATTATAGTTGGGACTATCTTGTTTATTTTCTTGAGATATTTGATGTATAAAGAAAGTACCAAGTGGGATATCAGCTGTCAGTGTTATAGTTGGGACTATCTTGTTTATTCTGTTGAGATATGTGATATATAAGGTACATAACAAGTTATCAACTGGGGTATTTAGACTCCCACATTATACACCTTTATACCATTAAAAAAATTCTGATAAAGTATGTATGTACAATTAAATACTTACTTATAAATAGATAATATTTTATAAATACGACATCTTTGAAATTGAAAAGTTTAATTATATAGTATCATTCATTTGTTGTTACATAGAAATGTACTCAACAGTTTATCTGTGCTGCATCCACTTGGCATCAAAATATAATTATTAGCATTGTAAGTTCACAAACATATCACTGGGCCACTAGGAGATCTGGATTAGTCAATGTCTGTGTATTGCAAATGAACTGTAAAATTATAGCAATGGAAGTAACATTCATCAGTTTTTTATAGTGGGTAAACAATATGTAGGATTCCAATAGAATCAATCTTTACGTTATTTTGTATAAATTCCAGTTTTACTTTTTTTAAGTCAATAAAATGTTAGTTGATAAATAAAGTGATGTTAATAAAAGTCATAAACCAAATTCTGGTGTATAATGACATGAGTGAAATTTATAAAAATTGCTTGCACTAAAATGATTGTTGTTCAAGCAATTAATGACACGTGACTGTGTGTGGATAGCAACAGTCACTATGTCCATGGTATTTCAACATGTCTGAAATATCCCAGTAAAAGGCAAGTGGCTTCATCAGTACTGTATACATTTTACTTCAGTTTCACTCATGTCTTTATAAAAAAAAGCAGTCTTTGTTGTAAGCAACCAAAGAAAGAACCATCTTTCTTATGTACCAAATACAAAGAACCATCTTTCGTATGTACCAAATACAAAGAACCATATTTCGTATGTACCAAATACAAAGAACCATCTTTCGTATGTACCAAATACAAAGAACCATCTTTCTTATGTACCAAATACAAAGAACCATCTTTCGTATGTACCAAATACAAAGAACCATCTTTCTTATGTACCAAATAAAAAGAACCATCTTTCTTATGTACCAAATAAAAAGAACCATCTTTCTTATGTACCAAATACAAAGAACCATCTTTCTTATGTACCAAATACAAGGAACCATCTTTCTTATGTACCAAATACAAGGAACCATCTTTCTTATGTACCAAATACAAGGAACCATCTTTCTTATGTACCAAATACAAGGAACCATCTTTCTTATGTACCAAATACAAGGAACCATCTTTCTTATGTACCAAATACAAGGAACCATTTTTCTTATGTACCAAATACAAAGAACCATCTTTCTTATGTACCAAATACAAAGAACCATCTTTCTTATGTACCAAATACAAAGAACAGTCTTACCTATGTATCTGAATTTGTTTTGTGTATCATAAGTAACAGAGCCAGTTTTATCTTTTTAAGTAAATTTGTAATCATTCTCATGGAAGGTTTGTTTCACTTAATTGAATTTTTGTTTTCTTTGCAGTTAGGGTTTTTCAAGAGGAAGCAACGAGAAGACTTAGAAAAAATGAAAGAACAAAGAGATACTGATGAACTAAAACCATGTTTAGAATCAAAAACCAATTATGATAAAGACAGTTTTTCCTAAGTATTTGATCTGTAGAATAGAAATGCGTATACTTGGAATGACTAGTTCTTTTTAACACCACATTTAACTTCTTCTGACACGAATTGTGGACGTGATGCATTTAACTTCCAATGGCATGACTTGTGGCCTTGCCACATTTACCTTTTACTGATGTGACCTGTGGCTCTGGTTGTCAAGGGGATGTAGTAATACTTCCAAGTAAAACCAGTTCTAAGGTTTCATATTCTCTGTTGGCTGTTTTCAGACTTGCAAAGATTATTTTCCACATGAAGTTAGCTACAGAAATTATGTTTAAGTAGTTCATGATTTGGTGTTGTATTTTTTCATTATTTATTAAACAAAGCAATATTCATTATTATTGCAGGTGATACGTAAGCTGAATTGTAGCATTAGTGTTCACAGTAAATTTTCAGCATCTGACGGCCATTACACGTCTAACGTTTGTAGGTAATTGTGGGACTAGGTGCCCATTAAAATTAATTCATAACTGAGAAACAAAAGAGAATATTTGGTACTGTACAGAAAAATGTCATAAACAGTTCTTTTTTTATTTATGTTTCATAATATAAATGATTTATATCCATTTTGTTATATGTAACTGTGGTTAAACAACAGATTGCAATAAAACTTTGTACCACTTTATGAATATTCATGGGTATCTTATATCTAAGTGTTAAACTAATCTTAGATAAGTCCATCTTTAATACGATATGAATGCAAAGATTATTTTTATTCTTAAAATAAGCCACTAACTAGAAATTATATAATATAATGCAGATTAACAAATAACTAATAGAGGGAAATAAGTAACAACTGCTGAGTTCAGAGTGACACTTGAATATAGTGTAATACCACATTAACAAGATTCAAACATCTAACTTAAGTTAGAATCATGGATAGTGTAATACCACATTATCAAGATTCAAACATCTAACTTAAGTTAGAATCATGGATAGTGTAATACCACATTAACAAGATTCAAACATCTAACTTAAGTTAGAATCATGGATAGTGTAATACCACATTAACAAGATTCAAACATCTGTCTTAAGTTAGAATCATGGATAGCATAAGACCACATTAACAAGATTCAAACATCTGTCTTAAGTTAGAATCATGGATAGCATCAGACCACATTAACAAGATTCAAACATCTGTCTTAAGTTAGAATCATGGATAGCATAATACCACATTATCAAGATTCAAACATCTAACTTAGGTTAGAATCATGGATAGCATAAGACCACATTAACAAGATTCAAACATCTGTCTTAAGTTAGAATCATGGATAGCATCAGACCACATTAACAAGATTCAAACATCTGTCTTAAGTTAGAATCATGGATAGCATCAGACCACATTAACAAGATTCAAACATCTAACTTAAGTTAGAATCATGGATAGCATAAGACCACATTAACAAGATTCAAACATCTAACTTAAGTTAGAATCATGGATAGCATAAGACCACATTAACAATATTCAAACATCTAACTTAAGTTAGAATCATGGATAGCATAAGACCACATTAACAATATTCAAACATCTAACTTAAGTTAGAATCATGGATAAGCATAAGACCACATTAACAATATTCAAACATCTAACTTAAGTTAGAATCATGGATAGCATAAGACCACATTAACAATATTCAAACATCTAACTTAAGTTAGAATCATGGATAGCATAAGACCACATTAACAATATTCAAACATCTAACTTAAGTTAGAATAATGGATAGTGTAATAATATATTAACAAGATTCAAACATCTGCCTCCAATAGGTCTAATCATGTATACTGTACTGTTACACTAAAATTCAGTCATATGCTTCACCTCAAGCTAGAACCATGTATTGTGTAATACATTAATATGATTGAACCATATGCAAAGCCAACAATCCTTACCATTTGTTACACGATAAATATTTCAAAAGATGATAAACATACTTGTACAAATTGGTATAAATTGGGGGGTCTCCTTCCTATAATTTATGTAAATTAGTAAGTTACTTACAGAATTTAGATTATGGGATGCTGTATTTGAACCCTTTGTCTGATTTGAAAGAAGGATTTTTTTTTTCTTTTGTCCTATGAGAACACAAAATCATTTCTCCCCAGTCACAACAACTAATCAAGTGTGGGTGACACAGTAGAATGGAAGAAGTTACATGGAAGGGCCACGTTCTGAGATCATGACACAGTAGAATGGAATAAGTTACACGGAAGGACCACTTTCTGAGATAATGACATAGTAGAGTGGAAGAAGTTACATGGAAGGACCACTTTCTGAGATCATGACAGTAGAATGGAAGAAGTTACATGGAAGGACCACTTTCTGCGATCATGACATAGTAGAATGGAAGAAGTTACTTGGAAGGACCACTTTCTGAGATCATGACATTAGAATGGAAGAAGTTACATGTCATGATCTCAGAAAGTGGTCCTTCCATAGTAGAATGGAAGAAGTTACATGGAAGGACCACTTTCTGAGATCATGACATAGTAGAATGGAAGAAGTTACATGGAAGGACCACTTTCTGAGATCATGACATAGTAGAATGGAATAAGTTACTTGGAAGGACCACTTTCTGAGATCATGACAGTAGAATGGAAGAAGTTACATGGAAAGACCACTTTCTGAGATCATGACATAGTAGAATGGAATAAGTTACATGGAAGGACCACTTTCTGAGATCATGACATTAGAATGGAATAAGTTACATGGAAGGACCACTTTCTGAGATCATGACATAGTAGAATGGAATAAGTTACATGGAAGGACCACTTTCTGAGATCATGACAGTAGAATGGAATAAGTTACATGGAAGGACCACATTCTGAGATCATGACATAGTAGAATGGAATAAGTTACATGGAAGGACCACATTCTGAGATCATGACATAGTAGAATGGAAGAAGTTACATGGAAGGACCACTTTCTGAGATCATGACAGTAGAATGGAATAAGTTACATGGAAGGACCACTTTCTGAGATCATGACATAGTAGAATGGAAGAAGTTACAGTTAAAGCGGAAAATTAATTTAAAAATGTGATAAAAAACATTTCTCTTGTTTCAAAGCTTTCACTGGTAATGGTAAGATCTATGTTTACATTTTTCTTTCTCAAGTCTGAGAGGCTGATAGGTGGACAGATGGGTGAACAGCATGCTTCTGTTACGTGAACAGCCCTACATGGCCAGGTGGGTTTAGGCGTCCGACTCGTAATGTAAGGGTCCCGGGTTCGAATCGCCGTCACACCAAACATGCCCGCCCTTTCAGCTATGGAGGCGCTATAATGTTATGGTCAATCCCACTATTCATTGGTAAAAGAACAGTCCAAGAGTTGGCGATGGGTGGTGATGACTTCCCTCTTGTTTTTCCCTGCTAAATTGGGGACGGACAGCGCTTGTGTAGTTTTGCACGAAATTTAAAACAAACAACGTAATCTTATTTCACGTTGGTTTGATTTTTAAATTTTCTGTTACGCGTTTAATGCTCGACATTAATGTTGTCTATAGTTAATTTGGTTTACTTTTTATGTTTCGTTAAGTTTGAATTATTACCTTTAATTTATTCTATTCAGTATTGTGTATTAAACATGCGGAAACGTGAAAGCCACATTTGCAGCCTAAGGTACAAGTTAAATTACATAGATGGCAGCACCATTAATTCTCACCTGAAAGAAAGTAAGTTTTTTTCTACGCCGTTTGTCTAGCGCAAGACTACACAGTTGGCTGAGTTCTGTCCACCACAGGGATTGAACTATGGATTATAGCGTTGTAAGTAAACTCACCGTCGACTCCAGGAAAGACTTGTTTCTACGTAAACATAGATACTCAATCATACGTATAATTTATTATTTATGACTCCAATGATTACCAACTTATTTAATATGAAGAACTGAAAAAATATTTAAAATAAAATTAGAATTTCTCTTTTTTATTAAAATATTTAAAGAGTAAAATTTACACTGTATGACTAAATAACAGTTCGGGAAATCGCACACGTTATTAATAATTCCATTCATTATTATGAAATTAAAACGTTTTGATTCAAACGAAATGCTAGGTAAATCTAATCTTATATCCGTAACGAGTTACTAGGTTTTACAGATATATAGTTTGTTTGCTTGATTCCAGAAATTCGCTAATCGGAGAGATATCTGTATTCATAATTTTAGTTTGACAGACTTAAATTGAAACAACTAGTCAACAGTGCCTTCCGCCGACTCTTTTGGCTACTCTTGTATGATTGAATAGTGGGTTAAGGCGTTCGACTCGTAATCTGACGGTCGCGGGTTCGAATCCCCGTCGCATCAAACATGCTCGCCCTTTCAGCAATGGGGACGTATAATGTGACGGTCAATCCCACTATTAGTTGGTAAAAGAGTTGGCGGTGGGTCATGATGATTAGCTGCCTTCCCTCTAGTCTTACACTGCTAAATCAAGGATGGCCAGCGCCTATAGCCCTCGAGTAGCTTTGCTGTTGTTGTTGTTGTTTTTGGAATTTCGCACAAAGCTACTCGAGGGCTATCTGTGCTAGCCGTCCATAATTTAGCAGTGTAAGACTAGAGGGAAGGCAGCTAGTCATCACCACCCACCGCCAACTCTTGGGCTACTCTTGTACCAACGAATAGTGGGATTGACCGTCACATTATAACGCCCCCACGGCTGGGAGGGCGAGCATGTTTAGCGCGACGCGGGCGCGAACCCGCGACCCTCGGATTACGAGTCGCGCACCTTACGCGCTTGGCCATGCCAGGCCTAGTAGCTTTGCGCGAAATTCCAAAACAAACAACCCCTATAGTGCACCCTCAAATCTCAAAATTCGGAGCGTATTGTTTTTAAATGCGGTAACCGGCCACAAATATTATATCCAGAATCCGACTCGTTAACCGATGGTCACACTCGTTCCGATATGGTCTTAATGCATGGGCACGCGCAGAAATTTTTCCAATGAAGGAGGGGGGGGGAAGCAAAGTAATGTGAAATTGTGAAGTGATTTAAAAAAATACCCCGTACACATATACTGAATGAATCAAGATAATTGTTTCTAATTTTCCAGGGAAACAAGTGCCTCTCCTGCCCACCCCTTCCCTACGGACGCCTACGTTTGTAAATCAGTAAATTGTTTAAATAACGTGTTTTATACGCTATGATACTATTAGGGTGTGGTATTCATACACTAGCACATTATGTAGAAGTGTAATCGATATATTAACGCGTTATATGAGGCACACCTCTTCTTTACTTTAATACGATAACCACAATTATGTTATTCTTAAGTAAACGATATACTTTAGAGGAGACGTTTGTCAGAAATTAATTATTAAAACACACACAGATTTGCAAACAAACACAAAATCCACATATTTACATGTGTAATATGGTGTAATTATTTGATATGTTCAAGTTATTACTGAAGTTCCATATATGCAAAGATAAAATAATAAAATAATTGTCTAAAATACAAAAAAAGCAACAGTTCCTCCGACTTTCAAAGGGGTGTGATAGTAGGTTACTTTTAGCAAGATTCACTATGACATACAGTTTTTTTGGCTGGCTGTTCAAAAGTATGTGTCGTCAAAATTTATCCACGAAAGCAAACGAAAAGGGTTTGGTTTGTTTTGGATTTCGTACGAAGCTACTCGAAGGCTATCTGCGCTTGCCGTCCCTAATTTAGCAGTGTAAGAGTAGAAGGAAAGTTGCTAGTCATCACCACCCACCGCCAATTCTTGGGCTACTCCTTTACCAACGAATAGTGAGATTGACCGTAACATTATAACGTCCCAACGGTTGAAAGGGCAAGGATGTTTGGTGTGATGGGGATTCGAACCCGCAACCCTTGGATTACGAGTCGACTGCCTTAAAGACCTGGCTATGCCGACCCCTCACCAGGGGTTAATTATATATACTAGTTTGATGTAACTTCGAAACAAGCCGGATGCAAGTACAGAAGTACAACCTTAGTGGTGATTAGAAGACAAAAACTGGTCCAAAAAAAAGTACTTGATTCCTGTTGGCAGATAAAAGGGAATTTTGAGTTTTGAGAGATAACAGCTCGATTACAACACTTAAATATCAATTTATAATGTCATAAACATTGTGGTGTTTCTGTCTTTGTCTCCCGCTGGAACAGTGGTAAGTCTTCGGATTTACAACACTAAAATCAGGGGTTCGATTCTCCTCGATGGGCACGATAGATAGCCCGATGTGGGTTTGCTGTTAACACTTTTCTTGTGTAACAGAACTAATAGGTCCTAGGCCTTTTTCATACATTGGACTGGTCTTGTACGACTCATTTTCCATCACATTTCGCAAACATAATCTGTGAACCAAATTAAGAACAAATCGTCACCTTCTGGCATCTTGTGAAGTATAGGCCAGATCGATTTTACAATATTAGAAAAGCGAAGACAGTGTGACCAACCAGTGTATGAAATACAACTACAAATAGTCTGTTATATATATCTGCTTGTTTAATTATTTTGTTAATGTCGGGTTTATTCTTTGTATGCTTGTTTGTTTTTATGCTACTAAGCACTTAATCTTAACGCTTCAGTACTAAGCAAAATCGCCCTTTCAGCCGTGGGGGCGTTATAAATT
This sequence comes from Tachypleus tridentatus, assembly GCF_004210375.1. Taxonomy (NCBI): domain Eukaryota; kingdom Metazoa; phylum Arthropoda; class Merostomata; order Xiphosura; family Limulidae; genus Tachypleus; species Tachypleus tridentatus. The sequence continues at coordinate 120,734,659 of NC_134836.1, read as the reverse complement.
ACGGTCAATCCCACTATTCGTTGGTAAAAGAGTAGCCCAAGAGTTGACGGTAGGTAGTGATGACTAGCTGCCTTCCCTCTAGTCTTACACTGCTAAATTAGGGACGGCTAGCGCAGATAGCCCTCTAGTAGCTTTGCGCGATATTCAAAAACAGACTAAGCTAAATTAAATCAACGAAAGATCTATTTTAGAAAGGATTATTATGATAATGACCCAGTAAAATAAGAAAATTTACAATAAAAGGATCGTAGAACATATATTAGATAATTAGAAGTTCAAAAATAAAACCGAATGTCTCTATTATTTTACATTTATTAAGTATTTTATAGACAAGAGATGTATTATGATATTACTAACCGTTCATATTTTTCTGTGTGTTCTCACGAGTTTTCACTTCGGTGCTTCATTCTAGTGTCTAATTTCTGAATATGCAGATTTCTGAAAAGTGAGGGTTAACCACAGAATTATAGAAAGATGTTTATGTAAAATAATTTGTTTGCGTCAGTTGCTCGTAGGACCTTGTATTTTTTACCTTATTAGCAATAACTTGGAGTCACATAAAAGAAATATGAACAAAAATATCCAGAATTTTGCCACTGTTTAGATCACTATATATTTTACGGAGAAAACGTGCGGTGTCTAACCTAACTATTTTGATCAGATTTTAACACTTGTCTTGAATGCTCTTACAGATTTAAACAATGCATTATTCAGTAAGTAGGCTGAAGACACAAAGTGATTTTAGGGTTAACGAGTAACACATGTATACGTATATCAATATTTGCAAAAAGGATATTTTAACGCACTTTTTATGTGGAACTGGTAAAAATGTTTTTGTTTTTTAAATCAGAAGTGTAGGTTTTTTATGTTATTTAAATAAAGTATACATCTCTTTTATGTTTGGACAACACGGTCAAAGAGGACATTCAAAATACGGGTTTCACAAGGATGACGTCATGCACATGCGCAGTTCCAGCCTAGTTCCACACTAATTGATTTAGTGTTCCAATTACATATCACATGGTACGTTTAACTACGACATGTAAACAAGGCTGTGAGTGTCCGTAGTGTGATGTCACCAAGTTAACCTAGCACGAGCTTGTGACCTACGGGCATCTTTGAGGAAAGGTTACAAAAGTACTTACAGTATTTCTAACAGAATAGCCCTAGACTAGAAATACTGCAGATACTCACGTCGTCTTTAAAACCATATTAGTGGTGTTCGCTAGGCCTAGCACTTTGTTTTATTGCCTATTTACCCTGCTATCACTTATCGATACGTTATAAAGAGAGCTCGTCACATCGATCACCTACCCTGTAACTCAGATATGTAATGGTTTTATTGTGTGAAATAATTTACAGTCACTCAGCCTTAACGTAACAAACGAAAGTTTCTCCTCTTGTGGTCCAGATGTGAAATGTGTTTGTTTGAAAAAAAATCACAAGAAAACGCTAACTTTAACAGAAGTACTCGTTTTCTAATAACATTTCTAAATGTATATGCAATACTTAAGAATGGGTTACATAACACTTAATACATGTGTAATACTGTTTATAACACGAAATAAAAATTCAAACGAAGAGTAAAACATGAATAAACTCCCCTTTTGGCTAAACACCTAAACTAGTTAATATTAATTACATTATTTAAATAATAATAATAATACGTTCTCTAAGTTCTATAATTAAATCGGTTATTTTACCATCAACGTTATTTGTCAAGTTTTACACATATTCATTCTTTTAATTATTTTTTTTTTACATTTTAGATTTTTAGCTACGAAATAAACGACTTTTCTCAAAACATGCAAGTAATTTCTATTTGGCATGTGTCCCTTGGTGAATCAGTGTTTTTTTTAAATTTCGCACAAAGCAACACGTGGGCTATCGGCGCTAGCCGACTCTAATTTAGCAGTGTGAGACGAGAGGGAAGGCAGCTAGTCAACACCACCCACCGCCAACTGTTGGGCTACTCTTTCACCAACGAATAGTGGGATTGACCGACACATTATAACGCCCCCACGGCTGAAAGGGCGAGCATGTTTGATGCGACGGGAATTCGAACCCGCGACCCTCGGATTACGAGTCGAACGCCTTAACACACCTGGCCATGCCGGGCCGTAAATCAGTGGCAAGTTTATGAAGTTGCATTGCTAAAATCCGGGTGTTCGATTCCCCATAATGGACAAACAGCAAACAGTTCATCATGTAGTTTTGTGCTGAGAAAATAGCAAGCACCTTACAATGTCTTGATTACTTATTTGAAGATTTCAAAACCACGTTTTTATGCTGTTGTTTTTTATGACTAAAACATCAAAGTTTCAGAGCTTGATTTTCTACTATTGTAATTCTTTTTTCTCTCTCGTTTTTTGATATATTTAGGTTTTCAAAACATAAATATTCCGATTTAAGTTATCTTGCTAAGTTCTTCAATTTATATGAGCAGTAACATGCACTCATGCCTCCCTCTATGGTTTGTATTTTTATTTTTCACCAGGTAATAAATAAGTTTAAATGTTATACAAATAATTTTAAATTATATGCAAATATGAATACTAAGACTTGCCCTCCACGACTGTGTCTGAAGAACTCCATCTGGTTGACATGACAACTAACATTGTGAAACACTTAGGTTTCTTTTACCTGTAACTTAAAGTGAATTATACACATAGTAATTATTAATATAAACTTGTCCTAACGTTTGTTCGAAGTTGCGTCAGGTTTCACTGGAATTTTTTGGCTTATCATACAGATTAAATGCACACGGTTCTCGGAAAAGATGTTCTTTATGTTTGTTCTTGAACGCAAAGCTATAATTATAAGCGTTCGTACTTAACGCTAGACTGTACGTCAAAAACTCAGATCTCTAAATGTATTAGTGCCGTGATATTCTTCCGCGTTCAAGAAATTACGTTTCTAAGTGCTATTATCACACTAACCTTCCGCACTGTCAACAAGTTTATGAGTATTTAACTAGATTTTTGTGTGTATGTGTGTGCAAACAGACCAAAGTTGTTAAAGTTATCAGGTTATGAATTGAAACAAAAATATCGAGGATATGTCAATGCCACAGTTGTAAGTTGCGAAGTTAATAGGTGATGTCAAGAGAAGATGACATATAAATATTAAACACGTACAAATAAGTCGCTGTGAAGAGGTCAAGGTCACATACGTTACTTTATCAAGGTTCATATTAGAGTTTAAAGGTCATCGTATTATTTGTTAATGATAGACACGTGACCACACTTCAACAGTGTCATTGTTTGTTATACTGTAAAGCATATGAAATATATAATTGTTACTTACCTCTGTTATTGTTGTTAGTCTGTCCCCCAGTGAAACAGCGACACGTTTATGGACTCACAACACTAAAATCCGGGGTTCGATTCCTTGCTGTGGACACAGCAACAGCAGATAAGCCAATGTAACTTTGCTGTGAAACACCCAACAAATAAATCTTCTGAAATTATGAAGACGTTTCTTATTAAAACGAACGAATATCTTGTTGACTGTGTCTTTACTCAAAGTCAAAATTAGCATTTTAACTCTGTTCGTAGACAGTAAAACACACGAATCAGATAAGTCTTCTGTTTGGTGTTCGTGATCCTTGGATGGTTATCTGGTTTCCGAACTGGACTCATAGAAAATATATAAGTTTAGAATATAAGTGAACTCATTGATAACGCGGATGACAGTATACTCTAATTGCTGTAATAACCAGTTACATAAATTGACTGATGTGTTGTTACTATCAGTTAGGCTTAAGATGAATTAAGTCGATGTGCACTAACAGGTTGACAGTTATTACTGAAAAAAAAGGGAGACTGGGAAGAACGAATGACAGAATTCAAAGCACGTTACTGGCTGCACGTGAAAGAGGTACAGTATTCAAAGCACGTCATCAATCTCGTGATTATTGCCAGATTAATGAAACATAAAACGCGCAAGCGCACAGCAGGAGTTTGAATACAAGAATCGAGATTGTTAAACGTGACACTCAGTACACGAATATTAATCTGTGTATAAAGAATTTGAACAATGATAACACGGTATCCAGGCGCGTGAACAATCATGACACGGTTTAGAAGAATCACGAACTGTTAGTGTACGATATTCGTATGAAGTGAAGAGTTCCAATGCGTTTTGAAGGGATATGAACATGCAGCATAAATAAACCCATTAATCTTATGTCAAAATAAAACGTTATATTGTTCTTTGTCATGGCTTTTCTTCGTCAAATGACCAGTTTCTTACTAAAACAAGATATCTCAATAACCATTAAAACGTATATTTTTAAACAAGTAGGCTAAGCTGACCTATTTTTTTAAATAACAATATTATTTTGCTTATCGTTTAGATGACTGTTGTTTCCACTTTTACTTCTCGGATATATATCATAAATTTTCGTGCATTAGAAACTCAAGTAATTAGGTCAATGTCTACCACACGAATAAGTTGTGATTTTACGTTCGTGTGAGATCAAAGGTTAAACACAAGTTTTGTGAAATTGGATAACGGCTAAGCACCTACAAGTATAGTCTTCATTTAACTTTGCTCCACGTTTAGCCAAGTTCAGTAGGGTCAAGGTCTCGTGCTCTTCAAAATTGACGTAATGTCGCCGACAAGTCTGTCGCTGTGGCTCATTAAAACTTAATATCTTCCCCTCCACAAACACACGCGTTCTCCCCTCACTGCTAAGAACAGTTCGACATTGTCTCTCAGGATCACCGTTTCTCGCAGTTCTCGTGCCTTGCACAAGCTGTATCACGTGAAAATGTTGTAAATCTCGATTTCTAACATGTATTTTTATTTTAGCCTTCAGTTGTTGGTGGTTTTTGTTGTTTTTTTCTCAGAAGTTTAAGAAATTACTGTAAAATCACGTGTCTTCTGCTACTTGCTCGTGTAGCCCTCTAATTACCCATTTCTACTTTGTTTTTTGCACCTTTTACTACCGGTAGGTTCAACAAATTCCATCATATTATTTTTGCCTGTTACAAAACACAGTGTAAAAAAAAAAGATAGATAAATAACACTTGATAAAATCGTTCATTATTATTTGAGCAATATTTCTGGAAACATGTAAGGAATTAGTGTGGTTAACTGCTGTGTTGTTTATATTTTCATGTGGTTCTTGTATTATCTGTAACGTTAACAATGTTATAGATGCTGTGTGATATTTATTAGTAGTTCCCAGGATAATTACGCTTATATAACGAGACGAGTAAAGCGGGCTCACGTGTGCGCGTGTTTGTTTGGAGTTACCTTTCACATCAGGGGTTCCCAACTTTTTGGCACTCGCGACCCCTTACCTAAAAGTTTGAAACCCATGTGACCCCCTACTTAGGGCTTACTATCAGCAGCTTAATTTTTCTTTTATTTTCTGTGAAGGAGAGGGAAAGAAACATCTAAAAAAATATTTAAAAATTCTGTAATTATTTATCAGCAAATTAAATCACATTGGTCCAACCTGAATTCACAAAAAAGAACATATATTTCTTAAAATAATGTTAACATAGGTTTGAACAGCTATCCAACCCAGCTAGTGAGATGCCTGATGTTGCATTTCAGCAGCAAGCTTTGAAATTCGTGGCCGAGCGTTTGTTAGAGCCAGTCTCATGTCATCTCCAACATCCAATCTGTTCCTATTCTTTGTTTTTATATTGACAAGAGTGGAAAATCCTGCCTCACACGAGTAGGTAGAAGCAAATGGAACAAGGACACGTAAAGCTATCATGCTGACTTTGGAATATGACTGATACATAGCGCACCAGAACTGAGTCACGGATTTCATCTTAAAGAGATCACGAGCTGAAGAGTCGTTCCTTAGATCCAGAAATTCATCTTGGATTTCATCTGGGATGCTGGATACATCAAGTTCAGTACAAAATGGGTTCCTTACCAGGGCCTCCTGTTCCTGTGATAGCTCAAGGAAGTAACGATCGACTTCCTTTTCTAGAGACTGAAGATGTTCGGTAATCTCATCCTTGAGGAACTGATCCAGTTGGATCTGAGACTCATCCGTCACTCCACAAAGTTTTTTAAACATAGCGATGTTTCCAAGATTGGTTTTCCGACGCCAATTCTGCAGTTTGGAAACAAAGGCCCGAAGACTATCTTGAAAAAGGAGAACATGTGTTTCCCTTCCTTGAAGCTTCAAATTGAGCTTGTTCAGCTGGTCAAAAATGTCGGCTAGGTACGCAACCCTTTTATTCCATGCTTCATCTTCGAAGTGAGCTACAAGATCTTTCCTTTCTTGAGTCTCCAGGAATAGCTTTATTTCATCTTTCATTTCAAAGACACGATTAATAACGTTTCCTTTCGACAACCAACGTACTGCTGTGTAGAAGAGAAGGACTTCGTGGTCAGCATTCATGTCTTTTCATAGTTCTTTGAATAGGCGAGTGTTGAGTGCTTGAGTCTTCAGATAATTTACAATTTTGATTACAGATTCAAGCACTTCCTGCAGAGAGGCAGGGAGAGTCTTACTGGCGAGAGCATATCGGTGAATCATGCAGTGGATGCCCTTTCCTTGAGGTGCTAGCTTCTTCACTCTCGACTGGAATCCTGATTTCGATCCCAGCATAGCCGGTGCTCCATCCGTACAAACCCCACACACGTTTTCCCATTGAAGATCTTCGTCTTGAAAAAAAGTTGAAACTTTATCCATGACATCATCAGCTTTTGTTGTGGTTTCAAGTGCACTGCAGAATAAGAATTCATCTTTGATGTCACCTGAATTAATGTATCTCACGAAGACAAGCAACTGAGAACATGAACTTACATCTGTTGACTCGTCGAGCTGAAAGGAGAACAAAGAGGAACCCTTGATTTCAGTCAAAACCTGTTCCTTCACATCCATAGACATTTTATTAATGCGCCTCTGTATAGTATTATTTGACAGGGATACTTGCTGCATCTTCTTTGCACTGGCTTCTCCAAGAATAAGATTTACTGCTTTCATCATGCAGGGTTTAAGAAGTGTTTCTCCAATCGTGTGAGGCTTTTTTTTGTTTAGCAATTTCGAATGCAATCTCATATGAAGCTTCCACTACGGCTGCACTCTGCTGCTGAAACGACCCACTTCTATCGATTCTTTGGCTTTTAAGAGACCGTTCATGCCGTTTGAAGAAATCCAAACCCTTCTTTGCGTGTTCTGGATGTTTCGTCTCGAGATGACGCTTGAGTTTTGATGGTTTCATTGACTCTGCACTCAGGACAGCATGGCACAAAACACACTGTGGTTTCTCGATGCCGTCGTTGGCGAGCACAGTGGTGAAGCCAATGTTGAGGTAGCATTCTGAGTATCTGCGCCGTTTAGCCATGGACACAACTCACCTCTACTGCTTACTTATCTCCTTGTTAAAATAAAATAAAATAAAAATGTTGAATAATGAACGCTTTGGCAACTGTAGATCTTACACTGACTACTTGTGGGGGGTGCAGGTAGAATAATGATGGGGTAAGTATTGGGAGGGAAGGGAGCGTGGCCAGTCGCGCGATTCGTCATCCACCAATCAGCAACGGACATGTGACTCACGTGTCGACAGCGAGCACACACACTTAATCACAGCTAAACAGACACACAAGCATACGTACATGCGCGTGCACTCACATACTCGCTACTCACTAGTACATACATACATACAGTTGCAGACACATACACATTCACACAGGCACATTCACTCACAGTTACGCATACATACACCCATAATATCACCTAATGACATTGAACTAACGTAGCACACGTTTTGCTTTGCAACGAAACAAAAAAAAAAAAATAAGAGCATGAAAGTGTAATTGATGAAATAAAATTAATGTTATCCCAAGCTACTTCTAATAAGGCTACGCGACTCCCCTGCCAAGGCTTCGCGACCCCCTGGGGCGTCGCGACCCACCGGTTGGGAACCCCTGTTTTACATCATTCAGAGATGTACCCGCGTTCTTAAACAGGTAGTGTGTTTGTGTGGTAGATTTCGTGATACATGTAAATTCTTCAGAAAAGGGCACGAGATTTTAAGTAGTTGGCGCGCAGGCGCGTTCGCGTGCACATGCAATACTATATAGAACAAGTAAGCAGGTAAAATGTTTTATAATATTCACAAACAAATCAACCATAGAGTGTAGATAAACAATATTTAGCAACAATATTCCAGTGTATATGTGAAATAAGAAACCGGGTAACTTGTCTCAATTGCGTACCTCTGTGCAATGAAATACATTTATCTTCTACGAAACCATAATGATGAAATTCTTTTAAATACTGATCATATTGTCTATTATATTGCTGTTGTTTTAATAATAAACAAAATTAAATATATTCTCTAAACATTAGACACTATACTGTCTGTTGTTACGTATTACAATTTCAAATAGCCTAAAACTGAGTTACACTGTAATTTAGACTTAGAAGTTGGATAAAGGTAGATATATAACTCGTTCATGACACCAACAAGATTTGTACGTACGGTTTTCTTTTTTAGCATAGATATATTTTATTATATAAGTACAAACAGTTATACAATTTAGAATAACGGTTATTACAAATAATGATCAATGTACAAACGTTTTACAAACTTACAAACTTCTTTCCGATCTGGAACTTTCTTGATGTCTTATCGAGGGTTCACGATGAGCGAGTTAATTTCGGGTTGATGGAAGTACAATTCGCTTAACAGCGAGCTAGCTAGCTCTGTGTTCTTCGCTGATCACACGTCGAGTTTTCCACCGATGAAGGTATGTAATGCTTTTGTAAAAATATTAATGTCTGATGTGAATCCACTGAAGTTTAAGTGGCCTGAAATGCTCTATAAACATTTATGACCAAATATCTTAAGTTTCCCGGTTAATAAGTTTATCACACTTAAGCTTCCGAGGTTTATATTATACCAACTGCAGCAACCCAACAATATATACTGTCTTTTGGCGCGTCACGTTAGTTACATTTATAGGCGTAAGGAGAGTTTCCAGAAGTTTCAGCCTGCACGACAATATAGACGATACACTAATATTTACCTACACACATATATTGTTGATTGTTACACTCGAGAATCTTTTACAGCTTTACTGAATAGGCTGGAATTTCGCAATACAGATTTAACACTATAAGGTATGTAGATTTCTAAGTAGAAATTTGACTTAAACAAACGTCGATATTAAAATAGATATATAATATTAAATCCGTCACACTATAAAGAACAATTAATCACATAACGTTATTGTACCGACGACAACAGAAAATATAACATTCGTATAGCATCCGTGGCAGCATAAAACATACATAACAACTCGAAGCAAAATGGCCACACTATACTTACCAATAGCACAGTACTTACAGTTTTCGCAAAATAATTAAAACAGTATTTGTGGATACCAGGTATCCAAACAGAATTATTGATGTAAACTCGTTTGTAATACAAGTTGAGCAAAACTCATAAAACATCGTGTTAGTAAGGCTATAAAATGTCTTCTTTCAGAATACTAGTTTATATAACAATGTAATAGGAAAGAACAATAGATAAATGAAATGTTTCGATATATACCTACAATAAGTGGATAACAATGTTATAGTACGTATACAAATAGTGTCTATGTACAATAATTTTCATACAACAGGTGGAGAAATGTTGTTTAGGGTATTTATATAGAAAATGACCGATTGAGAAGAACGGTTAACTAGAATTATATAGGTTCATTGTTATTATTATTATATAGAAAATGACCGATTGAGAACAGTTAACTATAATTATATAGGTTCATTGTTATTATTATTATATAGAAAATGACCGATTGAGAAGAACGGTTAACTATAATTATATAGGTTCATTGTTATTATTATTATATAGAAAATGACCGATCGAGAAGAACGGTTAACTATAATTATATAGGTTCATTGTTATTATTATTATATAGAAAATGACCGATCGAGAAGAACGGTTTACTATAATTATATAGGTTCATTGTTATTATTATTATATAGAAAATGACCGATCGAGAAGAACGGTTTACTATAATTATATAGGTTCATTGTTATTATTATTATATAGAAAATGACCGATCGAGAAGAACGGTTAACTATAATTATATAGGTTCATTGTTATTATTATTATATAGAAAATGACCGATCGAGAAGAACGGTTTACTATAATTATATAGGTTCATTGTTATTATTATTATATAGAAAATGACCGATTGAGAAGAACGGTTTACTATAATTATATAGGTTCATTGTTATTATTATTATATAGAAAATGACCGATCGAGAAGAAAGGTTTACTATAATTATATAGGTTCATTGTTATTATTATTATATAGAAAATGACCGATCGAGAAGAACGGTTTACTATAATTATATAGGTTCATTGTTATTATTATATAGAAAATGACCGATCGAGAAGAACGGTTTACTATAATTATATAGGTTCATTGTTATTATTATTATATAGAAAATGACCGATCGAGAAGAACGGTTTACTATAATTATATAGGTTCATTGTTATTATTATTATATAGAAAATGACCGATCGAGAAGAACGGTTTACTATAATTATATAGGTTCATTGTTATTATTATTATATAGAAAATGACCGATCGAGAAGAACGGTTTACTATAATTATATAGGTTCATTGTTATTATTATTATATAGAAAATGACCGATCGAGAAGAACGGTTAACTATAAGTATATAGGTTCATTGTTATTATTATTATATAGAAAATGACCGATCGAGAAGAACGGTTTACTATAATTATATAGGTTCATTGTTATTATTATTATATAGAAAATGACCGATCGAGAAGAACGGTTTACTATAATTATATAGGTTCATTGTTATTATTATTATATAGAAAATGACCGATCGAGAAGAACGGTTTACTATAATTATATAGGTTCATTGTTATTATTATTATATAGAAAATGACCGATCGAGAAGAACGGTTTACTATAATTATATAGGTTCATTGTTATTATTATTATATAGAAAATGACCGATCGAGAAGAACGGTTAACTATAAGTATATAGGTTCATTGTTATTATTATTATATAGAAAATGACCGATTCAGAAGAACGGTTAACTATAATTATATAGGTTCATTGTTATTATTATTATATAGAAAATGACCGATTGAGAAGAACGGTTAACTATAATTATATAGGTTCATTGTTATTATTATTATATAGAAAATGACCGATTGAGAAGAACGGTTAACTATAATTATATAGGTTCATTGTTACTATTATTATATAGAAAATGACCGATTGAGAAGAACGGTTAACTATAATTATATAGGTTCATTGTTACTATTATTATATAGAAAATGACCGATTGAGAAGAACGGTTAACTATAAGTATATAGGTTCATTGTTATTATTATTATATAGAAAATGACCGATTGAGAAGAACGGTTAACTATAAGTATATAGGTTCATTGTTATTATTATAATATAGAAAATGACCGATTGAGAAGAACGGTTAACTATAATTATATAGGTTCATTGTTATTATTATTATATAGAAAATGACCGATTGAGAAGAATGGTTTACTATAATTATATAGATTCATTGTTATTATTATTATATAGAAAATGACCGATTGAGAAGAAAGGTTAACTATAATTATATAGGTTCATTGTTATTATTATTATATAGAAAATGACCGATTGAGAAGAACGGTTTACTATAATTATATAGATTCATTGTTATTATTATTATATAGAAAATGACCGATTGAGAAGAAAGGTTAACTATAATTATATAGGTTCATTGTTATTATTATTATATAGAAAATGACCGATCGAGAAGAACGGTTAACTATAATTATATAGGTTCATTGTTATTATTATTATATAGAAAATGACCGATCGAGAAGAACGGTTTACTATAATTATATAGGTTCATTGTTATTATTATTATATAGAAAATGACCGATCGAGAAGAACGGTTTACTATAATTATATAGGTTCATTGTTATTATTATTATATAGAAAATGACCGATCGAGAAGAACGGTTAACTATAAGTATATAGGTTCATTGTTATTATTATTATATAGAAAATGACCGATCGAGAAGAACGGTTTACTATAATTATATAGGTTCATTGTTATTATTATTATATAGAAAATGACCGATCGAGAAGAACGGTTTACTATAATTATATAGGTTCATTGTTATTATTATTATATAGAAAATGACCGATCGAGAAGAACGGTTTACTATAATTATATAGGTTCATTGTTATTATTATTATATAGAAAATGACCGATCGAGAAGAACGGTTTACTATAATTATATAGGTTCATTGTTATTATTATTATATAGAAAATGACCGATCGAGAAGAACGGTTAACTATAAGTATATAGGTTCATTGTTATTATTATTATATAGAAAATGACCGATTCAGAAGAACGGTTAACTATAATTATATAGGTTCATTGTTATTATTATTATATAGAAAATGACCGATTGAGAAGAACGGTTAACTATAATTATATAGGTTCATTGTTATTATTATATAGAAAATGACCGATTGAGAAGAACGGTTAACTATAATTATATAGGTTCATTGTTACTATTATTATATAGAAAATGACCGATTGAGAAGAACGGTTAACTATAATTATATAGGTTCATTGTTACTATTATTATATAGAAAATGACCGATTGAGAAGAACGGTTAACTATAAGTATATAGGTTCATTGTTATTATTATTATATAGAAAATGACCGATTGAGAAGAACGGTTAACTATAAGTATATAGGTTCATTGTTATTATTATAATATAGAAAATGACCGATTGAGAAGAACGGTTAACTATAATTATATAGGTTCATTGTTATTATTATTATATAGAAAATGACCGATTGAGAAGAATGGTTTACTATAATTATATAGATTCATTGTTATTATTATTATATAGAAAATGACCGATTGAGAAGAAAGGTTAACTATAATTATATAGGTTCATTGTTATTATTATTATATAGAAAATGACCGATTGAGAAGAACGGTTTACTATAATTATATAGATTCATTGTTATTATTATTATATAGAAAATGACCGATTGAGAAGAAAGGTTAACTATAATTATATAGGTTCATTGTTATTATTATTATATAGAAAATGACCGATCGAGAAGAACGGTTAACTATAATTATATAGGTTCATTGTTATTATTATTATATAGAAAATGACCGATCGAGAAGAACGGTTTACTATAATTATATAGGTTCATTGTTATTATTATTATATAGAAAATGACCGATCGAGAAGAACGGTTTACTATAATTATATAGGTTCATTGTTATTATTATTATATAGAAAATGACCGATTGAGAAGAACGGTTAACTATAAGTATATAGGTTCATTGTTATTATTATTATATAGAAAATGACCGATTGAGAAGAACGGTTAACTATAATTATATAGGTTCATTGTTATTATTATTATATAGAAAATGACCGATTGAGAAGAACGGTTAACTATAATTATATAGGTTCATTGTTATTATTATTATATAGAAAATGACCGATTGAGAAGAACGGTTAACTATAATTATATAGGTTCATTGTTAATATTATTATATAGAAAATGACCGATTGAGAAGAACGGTTAACTATAATTATATAGGTTCATTGTTATTATTATTATATAGAAAATGACCGATTGAGAAGAACGGTTAACTATAATTATATAGGTTCATTGTTACTATTATTATATAGAAAATGACCGATTGAGAAGAACGGTTAACTATAAGTATATAGGTTCATTGTTATTATTATTATATAGAAAATGACCGATTGAGAAGAACGGTTAACTATAAATATATAGGTTCATTGTTATTATTATTATATAGAAAATGACCGATTGAGAAGAACGGTTAACTATAATTATATAGGTTCATTGTTATTATTATAATATAGAAAATGACCGATTGAGAAGAACGGTTAACTATAATTATATAGGTTCATTGTTATTATTATTATATAGAAAATGACCGATTGAGAAGAAAGGTTAACTATAATTATATAGGTTCATTGTTATTATTATTATATAGAAAATGACCGATTGAGAAGAACGGTTTACTATAATTATATAGATTCATTGTTATTATTATTATATAGAAAATGACCGATTGAGAAGAAAGGTTAACTATAATTATATAGGTTCATTGTTATTATTATTATATAGAAAATGACCGATTGAGAAGAACGGTTTACTATAATTATATAGATTCATTGTTATTATTATTATATAGAAAATGACCGATTGAGAAGAAAGGTTAACTATAATTATATAGATTCATTGTTATTATTATTATATAGAAAATGACCGATTGAGAAGAAAGGTTAACTATAATTATATAGGTTCATTGTTATTATTATTATATAGAAAATGACCGATTGAGAAGAACGGTTAACTATAATTATATAGGTTCATTGTTATTATTATTATATAGAAAATGACCGATTGAGAAGAACGGTTTACTATAATTATATAGATTCATTGTTATTATTATTATATAGAAAATGACCGATTGAGAAGAAAGGTTAACTATAATTATATAGATTCATTGTTATTATTATTATATAGAAAATGACCGATTGAGAAGAAAGGTTAACTATAATTATATAGGTTCATTGTTATTATTATTATATAGAAAATGACCGATCGAGAAGAACGGTTAACTATAATTATATAGGTTCATTGTTATTATTATTATATAGAAAATGACCGATCGAGAAGAACGGTTTACTATAATTATATAGGTTCATTGTTATTATTATTATATAGAAAATGACCGATCGAGAAGAACGGTTTACTATAATTATATAGGTTCATTGTTATTATTATTATATAGAAAATGACCGATTGAGAAGAACGGTTAACTATAAGTATATAGGTTCATTGTTATTATTATTATATAGAAAATGACCGATTGAGAAGAACGGTTAACTATAATTATATAGGTTCATTGTTATTATTATTATATAGAAAATGACCGATTGAGAAGAACGGTTAACTATAATTATATAGGTTCATTGTTATTATTATTATATAGAAAATGACCGATTGAGAAGAACGGTTAACTATAATTATATAGGTTCATTGTTATTATTATTATATAGAAAATGACCGATTGAGAAGAACGGTTAACTATAATTATATAGGTTCATTGTTACTATTATTATATAGAAAATGACCGATTGAGAAGAACGGTTAACTATAAGTATATAGGTTCATTGTTATTATTATTATATAGAAAATGACCGATTGAGAAGAACGGTTAACTATAAGTATATAGGTTCATTGTTATTATTATTATATAGAAAATGACCGATTGAGAAGAACGGTTAACTATAATTATATAGGTTCATTGTTATTATTATAATATAGAAAATGACCGATTGAGAAGAACGGTTAACTATAATTATATAGGTTCATTGTTATTATTATTATATAGAAAATGACCGATTGAGAAGAACGGTTTACTATAATTATATAGATTCATTGTTATTATTATTATATAGAAAATGACCGATTGAGAAGAAAGGTTAACTATAATTATATAGGTTCATTGTTATTATTATTATATAGAAAATGACCGATTGAGAAGAACGGTTTACTATAATTATATAGATTCATTGTTATTATTATTATATAGAAAATGACCGATTGAGAAGAAAGGTTAACTATAATTATATAGGTTCATTGTTATTATTATTATATAGAAAATGACCGATTGAGAAGAACGGTTTACTATAATTATACAGATTCATTGTTATTATTATTATATAGAAAATGACCGATTGAGAAGAAAGGTTAACTATAATTATATAGGTTCATTGTTATTATTATTATATAGAAAATGACCGATTGAGAAGAACGGTTTACTATAATTATATAGATTCATTGTTATTATTATTATATAGAAAATGACCGATTGAGAAGAAAGGTTAACTATAATTATATAGGTTCATTGTTATTATTATTATATAGAAAATGACCGATTGAGAAGAACGGTTAACTATAATTATATAGGTTCATTGTTTATTATTATATAGAAAATGACCGATTGAGAAGAACGGTTTACTGTAATTATATAGATTCATTGTTATTATTATTATATAGAAAATGACCGATTGAGAAGAAAGGTTAACTATAATTATATAGATTCATTGTTATTATTATTATATAGAAAATGACCGATTGAGAAGAAAGGTTAACTATAATTATATAGGTTCATTGTTATTATTATTATATAGAAAATGACCGATCGAGAAGAACGGTTTACTATAATTATATAGGTTCATTGTTATTATTATTATATAGAAAATGACCGATCGAGAAGAACGGTTTACTATAATTATATAGGTTCATTGTTATTATTATTATATAGAAAATGACCGATTGAGAAGAACGGTTAACTATAAGTATATAGGTTCATTGTTATTATTATTATATAGAAAATGACCGATTGAGAAGAACGGTTAACTATAATTATATAGGTTCATTGTTATTATTATTATATAGAAAATGACCGATTGAGAAGAACGGTTAACTATAATTATATAGGTTCATTGTTATTATTATTATATAGAAAATGACCGATTGAGAAGAACGGTTAACTATAATTATATAGGTTCATTGTTATTATTATTATATAGAAAATGACCGATTGAGAAGAACGGTTAACTATAATTATATAGGTTCATTGTTACTATTATTATATAGAAAATGACCGATTGAGAAGAACGGTTAACTATAAGTATATAGGTTCATTGTTATTATTATATAGAAAATGACCGATTGAGAAGAACGGTTAACTATAAGTATATAGGTTCATTGTTATTATTATTATATAGAAAATGACCGATTGAGAAGAACGGTTAACTATAATTATATAGGTTCATTGTTATTATTATAATATAGAAAATGACCGATTGAGAAGAACGGTTAACTATAATTATATAGGTTCATTGTTATTATTATTATATAGAAAATGACCGATTGAGAAGAACGGTTTACTATAATTATATAGATTCATTGTTATTATTATTATATAGAAAATGACCGATTGAGAAGAAAGGTTAACTATAATTATATAGGTTCATTGTTATTATTATTATATAGAAAATGACCGATTGAGAAGAACGGTTTACTATAATTATATAGATTCATTGTTATTATTATATTTATAGAAAATGACCGATTGAGAAGAAAGGTTAACTATAATTATATAGGTTCATTGTTATTATTATTATATAGAAAATGACCGATTGAGAAGAACGGTTTACTATAATTATATAGATTCATTGTTATTATTATTATATAGAAAATGACTGATTGAGAAGAAAGGTTAACTATAATTATATAGGTTCATTGTTATTATTATTATATAGAAAATGACCGATTGAGAAGAACGGTTTACTATAATTATATAGATTCATTGTTATTATTATTATATAGAAAATGACCGATTGAGAAGAAAGGTTAACTATAATTATATAGGTTCATTGTTATTATTATTATATAGAAAATGACCGATTGAGAAGAACGGTTTACTATAATTATATAGGTTCATTGTTATTATTATTATATAGAAAATGACCGATTGAGAAGAACGGTTTACTATAATTATATAGATTCATTGTTATTATTATTATATAGAAAATGACCGATTGAGAAGAAAGGTTAACTATAATTATATAGATTCATTGTTATTATTATTATATAGAAAATGACCGATTGAGAAGAAAGGTTAACTATAATTATATAGGTTCATTGTTATTATTATTATATAGAAAATGACCGATTGAGAAGAACGGTTAACTATAATTATATAGGTTCATTGTTATTATTATTATATAGAAAATGACCGATTGAGAAGAACGGTTTACTATAATTATATAGATTCATTGTTATTATTTTTCAGTCTTACAAAAATAAATCATTTACAGTGCACTTGGTTTCGGTCATGACGACAAACACGTGAAGCAGCGGAAACGAAACGTTACAGAACACTGGTGTAAATAACTTGACAGTGTCGCAGGAAGAACAGGTAACATAAACAATTTGTGTTTATGGTAAAGTAAGTCACGTTATCGGCCGTCGTCCCTAATTTTAACTGCAGTCATCATCAGCACCCTATCACCCACTATTTACACTGAGGATTTTATTGTCACTTTTGTAACGAACCAATACCTTAAACTATTGGAATATTTTTTGTGTGATTTTAAACATGTTCACAAGGTGCTCACGAAGTCCAAAACAAACAACTCCAGCACAGAAAAGATCCGTGTTTTATACGTAACAAAAAAATTTTAAAATACAGAGAAACGATATATAACAAAACATTACTGTTGTATATATGTAAAAACGGATCTTTTTGGTTGAGAAAGTTTTTTACTTAGAGGAGTGAACAACGTTTCGACCTTCTTCGGTCATCGTCAGGTTCACAAAGAAAGGAAGAGGTAACTGACCGGAAACTGACCACATGTTTGAAAGGGGTTGTGTAACTGAGTGTCGGAATGTGGAGGGCGTGCTTAGATGTTTGAATATATAACTTTATATCATTTATTTTATTATATTATTTTAAATATAGGTATAAAGGTGTTCCTTTATATTGGTTTATTTTGGGTTTAAGTTGTTGTATAAGTAAGGCTTCTTTTATTTTGCGTTTGTTTATGTTTGTTTCTTTATTTAGTATTTGAGTGTTTTTTTATTGTTATGTTGTGTTTATTTGATTTGCAGTGTTCGAAAACGTGTGAAGGTGACTTTTTATGTTCTTTGAATCTGGTTTCCATTTTTCTACTTGTTTCTCCAATATAGAAGTCGTGGCAGTTATCACATTGTATTTTATAAATAATGTTGGTGTGGTGTTTGTCAGTGTAGTTTTTACATAGTATAGACCTCAGTTTTGTGCCTGGTTTTTGAATAAATTTGGTATTAACTGGAATGTCATATTTTGTTACTAGTTTTTGCCAAATGTTGGTTATTTTTCTCCTTGTGTCGGGAACATATGGTCTGCAGCAGTATATGGTTTCGTGATTTTTTGATTCGTGAGCTGTATTTACTTTAGTTGGTTGATTTTGCTTTCTGTCTGGGTGTGTGCATATAATGTTTTCTACGGTTTGTGGAGGAAACTTATTGATGTTGATGAAGTATTGTTTTATTTTGTCTAATTCATCGTTAATTTTATCTGGTGAGCAAAATTTTATGGCTGTGTTTATTTGGTTTCTTAGTATGTTGAGTTTTTGTTTTGTTTCATGTGCTGAGTCCCAAGGAATGTATAGTCCAGTATGGGTGATTTTTCGGTGGATTTCTGTTTTAAATTGTGTGTCGGTTCTAAAATGTTCTCAATCCAAACGAGCCGTTTTTACATATATATTTTTTCTGCCAGTGGGTTTTCTCAACATCACTAATTATATAGTATACATAAACAACAGTTAACTAAACATTACTGTAGTATACATAAACAACAGTTAACTAAACATCACTATAGTATACATAAACAACAGTTAACTAAACATCACTATAGTATACATAAACAACAGTTAACTAAACATCACTATAGTATACATAAACAACAGTTAACTAAACATCACTGTAGTATACATAAACAACAGTTAACTGAACATCACTGTAGTATACATAAACAACAGTTAACTAAACATCACTATAGTATACATAAACAACAGTTAACTAAACATTACTGTAGTAGACATAAACAACAGTTAACTAAACATCACTGTAGTATACATAAACAACAGTTAACTGAACATCACTGTAGTATACATAAACAACAGTTAACTAAACATCACTATAGTATACATAAACAACAGTTAACTAAACATTACTGTAGTATACATAAACAACAGTTAACTTAACATTACTGTAGTATACATAAACAACAGTTAACTAAACATCACTGTAGTATACATAAACAACAGTTAACTAAACATTACTGTAGTATACATAAACAACAGTTAACTAAACATCACTGTAGTATACATAAACAACAGTTAACTGAACATCACTATAGTATACATAAACAACAGTTAACTAAATATCACTGTAGTATACATAAACAACAGTTAACTGAACATCACTGTAGTATACATAAACAACAGTTAACTAAACATCACTATAGTATACATAAACAACAGTTAACTAAACATCACTATAGTATACATAAACAACAGTTAACTAAACATCACTATAGTATACATAAACAACAGTTAACTAAACATCACTGTAGTATACATAAACAACAGTTAACTGAACATCACTATAGTATACATAAACAACAGTTAACTAAATATCACTGTAGTATACATAAACAACAGTTAACTGAACATCACTGAAGTATACATAAACAACAGTTAACTAAACATCACTATAGTATACATAAACAACAGTTAACTAAACATTACTGTAGTAGACATAAACAACAGTTAACTAAACATTACTGTAGTATACATAAACAACAGTTAACTAAACATTACTGTAGTATACATAAACAACAGTTAACTAAACATCACTGTAGTATACATAAACAACAGTTAACTGAACATCACTGTAGTATACATAAACAACAGTTAACTAAACATCACTGTAGTATACATAAACAACAGTTAACTGAACATCACTATAGTATACATAAACAACAGTTAACTAAATATCACTGTAGTATACATAAACAACAGTTAACTGAACATCACTGTAGTATACATAAACAACAGTTAACTAAACATCACTATAGTATACATAAACAACAGTTAACTAAACATCACTATAGTATACATAAACAACAGTTAACTAAACATCACTATAGTATACATAAACAACAGTTAACTAAACATCACTGTAGTATACATAAACAACAGTTAACTGAACATCACTATAGTATACATAAACAACAGTTAACTAAATATCACTGTAGTATACATAAACAACAGTTAACTGAACATCACTGAAGTATACATAAACAACAGTTAACTAAACATCACTATAGTATACATAAACAACAGTTAACTAAACATTACTGTAGTAGACATAAACAACAGTTAACTAAACATTACTGTAGTATACATAAACAACAGTTAACTAAACATTACTGTAGTATACATAAACAACAGTTAACTAAACATCACTGTAGTATACATAAACAACAGTTAACTAAACATCACCATAGTATACATAAACAACAGTTAACTAAACATTACTGTAGTAGACATAAACAACAGTTAACTAAACATCACTATAGTATACATAAACAACAGTTAACTGAACATCACTATAGTATACATAAACAACAGTTAACTAAACATCACTGTGGTATACATAAACAACAGTTAACTGAACATCACTGTAGTATACATAAACAACAGTTAACTAAACATCACTATAGTATACATAAACAACAGTTAACTAAACATTACTGTAGTATATATGGTTAGTAGTAAAATAAACAGTACTGCAGTATACATAAACAATAGTTAACTAAACATTACTGTAGTATACATAAACAACAGTTAACTAAACATCACTATAGTATACATAAACAACAGTTAACTAAACATCACTATAGTATACATAAACAACAGTTAACTAAACATTACTGTAGTAGACATAAACAACAGTTAACTAAACATCACTATAGTATACATAAACAACAGTTACCTAAACATTACTGTAGTATATATGGTCAGTAGTAAAATAAACAGTACTGCAGTATACATAAACAACAGTTAACTAAACATTACTGTAGTATACATAAACAACAGTTAACTAAACATTACTGTAGTAGTCATAAACTATAGTTAACTAAACAATACTGTAATAGTCACAAACTATAGTTAACTAAACAATACTGTAGTAGTCACAAACTATAGTTAACTAAACAATACTGTAATAGTCACAAACTATAGTTAACTAAACAATACTGTAGTAGACATAAACAATAGTTAACTAAACATTACTGTAGTAGACATAAACAATAGGTGACTAAACAGCACTGTTGTAACCATAGACAGGAGTTAACTAAACAATACTCTAGTATTTATAGACAACAGTTAACTAAACAGTATTATTGTATATATTGTCATTAGTTAACTAAACAGTTTTACAATGTTTATAGTGTTAATGGTCAATAGTTGATAAAATACTAGGCAACACGTTTATGTTTATATAAACTATGATTGTAAATGTGTAATATTACATTGTTAGTTTGAAATTCAATGTTCAGTACTTCCTATTTCTTTAAGGAAATGTTGTCATACCTTTGTTGTTTCTAACTCCCCGTATTGGTTCATTCACTTTCGAACCTCGACTCACAACTGGATGGAAAATATGTCACGTGGTTGAGTAGGGACGCTGTGTAAAGCAAGAGGGCGTTCACGTTAAATCTGGTGATGCACGTGCAAGTAGCTAGACGCGTTTAACTGGCCTGAAGCTATTGGTTAACATTTGAACCCAGTTAGTATCAAAGTGACCTGCTTGCGTGAGCTGATTTGGATAACACAAAAGAGCAAAAGGGTTAATTAATGCTTCGGGCAGAGATGACGCCCTTCCAAATATGGACGACATTTTGACCACAGATAAATCTCCCGAGTCCAGTTTTTCCACGGATCAAATTTCGGTTTCTCCCTTGTCAGATAGAAGCGCAACTTTCACCACAACTTCAGCTTACACTTCTTGGTCTGCCCCTATAAAGTCCGAACCCCCAAATACCGATCACCACGAGATGACACAGTCTCATCTGTACACTTATCCCATAGAGGACTCTCTCCAAACCCGGCCTTTAATAGCCGCCAGAGAAGTGAAAATATCTACATTATCTGACGACCGAGGTGACGGAAAGATACACGGAAAACGTCGACCCGGAAAGAAGAGTGACCCTACTTGTCAAGGATCGCGAGAATCCACGCGGCATCCTCGTAAGAGGTCGTATCAAAATTTCGAGGAACTACAAAACCAAAGGATTCTAGCGAATGTTCGAGAACGTCAGAGGACACAGAATTTAAACGAAGCCTTTGCTGCCCTCAGAAAAATCATTCCAACATTACCTTCTGATAAACTGAGTAAAATACAGACCCTTAAATTAGCAGCTAGATACATCGACTTCCTCTATCAAGTCTTGAAAAATGATGACCAGGATGGAAAGATGACTAGTCCTTGCAGCTACGTGGCGCACGAGCGGCTCAGCTATGCCTTCTCCGTTTGGAGGATGGAGGGGGCCTGGTCAGGACATTAGAGTTGTCTCTCTGGGGACTCGTACGATAATAAAAAGTGAGTAATATTTAATAGTTTTAAGACCGGGAATGTTTATTATAATTTAGTACGAACGAAATTCCTCAGTTATGTGCAGATGCGTTTTTCTTGAACAATGGTTGTGTCAGGTCTCATTCGTGGCTCCTGTAGTTTCTAGATTAAATCAGTTATTTGTAACCGTCAAATTACCTTCTTAATTTGTTTTACACCGTTTACAACCGGTGGGATCCACAGGCTCTGTTATATCGAGTAACTTTGCTTCTGTCTGTTACAATAACACCCATTTTAAAGAACTGACCTAAACTTTACAATGTCGCTTATTTATAAATAAAATTTACACCGAAACTATTGTTTTCATAAAAATTGGTTACATATGTATAATATGTTGCCTGGAACACTACCACATCTGTCGCATCCCAGCAGGCTTGATGATTTCTGGTACCACTAGTCGGCTCCAGATATGTGTATCCTTTTGTTTTTACTCATGGGTTTTTAGAACTGAATAAATTCAACCATTCTTTTTAAAATCAAAATAAATAGAAAACCAAAGTTATTTAGTGATTTTGTAAGAACTCGTATGCTATTAGGAACCAAAACAAAGAATCACAGACCTCAAGCAGTTTTTTTGCATAAATGTTTTATAAAACATGGTGTTAAAAATGATAGGGGAGGATCCATTCCAGAATTTTGATGTGGTGACGAATAGAAATGATGACCAAGTCCCTTAACAAATGTTACATCACGTGCTGCAGTGAGTTTCGGCTGAAAGAATTACTAGATTTAGAATAGAACTACTGGTACTAGAGCATTAGAGTCACGTGGGTTCCCCGAGGAAATATCCGTAAGCTTACCGCACGAAAATCCTGGGTTCTATCCCCGCGGGAGATCCAGCGTGGCTTTGCTCTAAAATGAAAAAACCTGTTTTCCAAAAACTCTTAACGATTCACAAAATAAACCAATAATATATAATAAAAACAAGGAGACTTCTCAGAATTAGTGTAATACATTCTTAAATACGGTTTCCAATCTAGAATTCTGTACAGAAGTTTCTCCAATGCTGAACTATGTCTGAATATTTTAAGGGGTAGAATATTTATGTTAGTTCCATTCTATCATTCATAATCGTTTCATGAGTTATAGTGTATTTCCCAAAGTGTTTGTTTTTAATTTCGCGGAAAGCTACACGAGGGCTATCTGCGTTAGCCATCTCTAATTAAGCGGTCTAAAACCAGAGGGAAGACAGCTAGTCATCACCACTCTCCGCCAACTCTTGGACTACTTTTTTACCAACGAGTAGTGGGACTGACCGTAACATTATAATGCCCTCACGGCTAAAAGGGCGAGCACGTTTGGTGCGACGGGGATTCGAATCCACGACCCTCAGTTTACGAGTCGAGCGCCACGCGACTGGTAGTATGTATATATACTAATGAGTTTGTAATGATGAATTACCTAATTTCAGATGTAACGGTAAAGTGACATCTCATTACAACTGTTCGTCACAAAACTACTGACAATTCCCAACTTTAATTTAAAATGTTTGTTGCTTTGTGAAAATGTTTCACCCTTGGAAGTACAGTAACCCACTGTCACTGGCCTTTGCTTTCTAATACGTAAGGAATTTCGTTGTGTTTCTAAAGCAACAGTTAGTCATATAGATACGTGAACTTTACTTTCGTATTATAGCACTAAACCATAACTACAATTTATTCTTGTAAGGCTAGTATCACAATACAAATACATTTGTATGGTGTTAATACACTACAAATACATCTGTATATTGTTAGTACAATATAAATACATCTGTATAGTATTAGTACAATACAAATACATCTGTATAGTATTAGTACAATATAAATACATCTGTATAGTATTAGTACAATATAAATACATCTGTATAGTATTAGTACAATACAAATACATCTGTATATTGTTATTACAATATAAATACATCTGTATAGTATTAGTACAATACAAATACATCTGTACAGTATTAGTACAATACAAATACATCTGTACGGTATTAGTACAATATAAATACATCTGTATAGTATTAGTACAATATAAATACATCTGTATGATATTAGTACAATATAAATACATCTGTATAGTATTAGTACAATATAAATACATCTGTACGGTATTAGTACAATATTAATACATCTGTATGATATTAGTACAATATAAATACATCTGTATAGTATTAGTACAATATAAATACATCTGTATGATATTAGTACAATATAAATGCATCTGTATGATATTAGTACAATATAAATACATCTGTACGGTATTAGTACAATATAAATACATCTGTACGGTATTAGTACAATATAAATACATCTGTATGATATTAGTACAATATAAATACATCTGTATAGTATTAGTACAATATAAATACATCTGTATAGTATTAGTACAATATAAATACATCTGTATGATATTAGTACAATATAAATGCATCTGTATGATATTAGTACAATATAAATACATCTGCATAGTATTAGTACAATATAAATACATCTGTACGGTATTAGTACAATATAAATACATCTGTATGATATTAGTACAATATAAATATATCTGTATGATATTAGTACAATATAAATATATCTGTATGATATTAGTACAATATAAATATATCTGTATGATATTAGTACAATATAAATACATTTGTATAGTATTAGTACAATATAAATACATCTGTATGATATTAGTACAACATAAATATATCTGTATGATATTAGTGCAATATAAATATATCTGTATGATATTAGTACAATATAAATACATTTGTATAGTATTAGTACAATATAAATACATCTGTATGATATTAGTACAATATAAATACATTTGTACGGTATTAGTACAATATTAATACATTCTTCCATTTTCAGCAGAACTTAAATGAAACAACTGTATTTGAAGAGATTCAAGGCACTAACTTACATTCAAGACACTAATTCACATTCAAGACACTAACTTACATTCAAGACACTAATTCACATTCAAGACAGTAACTTACATTCAAGCCACTAATTCACATTCGAGACACTAACTTACATTCAAGACACTAATTAACATTCAAGACACTAACTTACATTCATTTGGAGCGTTTCAATAAGTACTTTTAATATTAGAGGTCACGTGAAAGCAGTAGTATAAATGACCTTTAAACTGAATTACTTAAGTAAACCTGTTATTTGATCGTCAGGATAGCTTCACATTTTTACACTTCTCCTGATCTCGGTCTGGTCCACCGGAAGTAGTGTTACCCAACGAACATTTTTATATTTAAGGTGAAAAACATTCGTGCTGTGTTAGCTCTATTCAAATTTTTTTATTCATTCATCACGCCACCTAGTGTAAAGTATAGTACTAAGCGAAGACTGAACACTTTTAGATATTTCTAAGTCACAATGTGATTGAAACAGTACACGAGCATAAACCCAAAACACAAGTAAGCCAAGATTAGTTATTACGTTAACAAAAACTAACACAAAAACAACTCAAGGGTTTGGAAATTCATTTTAAAAATTCAAATCGCAACCGAATCAAGACCTCAGTAACTCACTAAAGCAGTTTAGTACCAGAACTCAAACCCACAATGAAATACTGGAAAGTTCGTTGGTTAATCTACTCTTGCTATAAATATATATGGGGTACTGGGGTGGTAATATTTAATATGCTGTACTATTGGGTAATGATTATAGGTGGTGCTAAATACAATGGAAAACTTTGTAATATGTTTATAGATGTTTTACGAAGTTCAAAATTCCTTGCCCTTTTCTGATACATCTGGAAAATGTTACATACGAAACAGTCCCTGCTGACATGTTTAAAACATCCTCAGTAGTCCAACAACACAGGATGTATAAAGTCCATAAAGGACCAAGAAACGAATTTCCTTGCTGTTTTTGTATGTTAATTTATTTTTATGAATCTGAGGAAGATCGTATGTCCTTATAATATTCACAGAATTAACCTGACCATAAAATTGGAGATACCCACGGTTTATAATCTGTTTCTTGTCTCGTGGCGAAGCCTCACAGACTAATACGACTTTTTTGTGTGGAAAATGAACCAAAGCAGATTGATAACTCAATACGTACAGAGAAAGTAGTAATGCCACCGTATACTCTCGTTTGTTGCCGTATTACCTCATGACTATCCCTAAAATGTACAGCTTGTTTTGATGTATTTGAAGCTCTCTAATCGATACTGTTTACCTGTCATAGTACTTACTTCTGTTACGTACTTTATAGTTAATTGTTAACAAATGAACGGTTCTTACAGTTTATGTAATCTGGTCACCAGAGACTAACTTGAGCCGTTTTCTTACTTGACTTATATTTTGTTGTACGTATTTTCATCTCAAGTGTACAGATTGGAAAGATGTACACTCGTCACTAATTGATGAATTGTAAGATTTCAAACGCTACACTCTCACATGTCCAATAGCAGTATGACTTATATTATATTGGTTTGGTCTGAATTTCGCGCAAAACTATGTTAGAGGTATAAAAGCTAGTCCTCTTTAATATAGCAGTCAAAATGTTGGACTACTCTTATAGCAACGAATAGTGAGATTGAATGTGACATTATAATGCCCCCACAGATAGCATGTTTGATGACAGGGATTTGAAACCTGCAAAATGTGAGTCAAGCGACCCATCCTCTAGGCCTAACTTTTATAAGAAAAACAGCTTTAGTACTTTGTTTATTCTGTCCTACACGGATCTGAGGAGTAAGGGGTTGTATCCCATTCCAAGATCCTTAAATTGTGCCACATAATTTTCTAAGTAAAGAGCTATAAGCTATTGTTATTTTTTGTTATTTTTTTTTCGTCTGAAGATCATAAATAAATCTTTATTTTGAATTCAAATGTACACTTTCTAGTATCCTACAAATGCTGTACTTTACACTTAAAAGTAAATAACCACTAACTTAAATTTACGTGTGACCTACACGTGACGAAAAGCAGTTCGAACTCAAATTGTGTCCGTTGGTCATTGTCTTGTCAAGCACTCTGTCCTTATGTCCCAGTTTGTTAAGCAAGGACTTTTATCTGTCCAAATAATTATTTCCGGTCCAAAAGCTCAATGTTGAATTCCTTGCTGGAAAGATATGTTGGGACAACAAGTGACTACACTTTTTAAGTAGAGGAACCATGTCTGTACACATTTTTTTCTTGTATTATAAAGAAACTCAAGTGGTTGATGTAATAAACTTGTGTTGCTTTTTGGTTCTTCATGGCACCGACAGAACCACAGACTGATATATCATGTTAAAGACATCTTTAACAAGTAACTACAGAATCAAAGACTGGTACATCGTGTTAAAGACATCTTTAACAAGTAACTACAGAACCAGAGACTAGTACGTCGTGTTTAAGACATCTTTAACAAGTAACTACAGAACCAGAGACTTGTACTTCGTGTCTAAGACATCTTTAACAAGTAACTACAGAACCAGAGACTTGTACTTCGTGTTAAAGACATCTTTAACAAGTAACTACAGAACCAGAGACTTGTACTTCGTGTTAAAGACATCTTTAACAAGTAACTACAGAATCGAAGACTGGTACATCATGTTAAAGACATCTTTAACAAGTAACTACAGAACCAGAGACTGGTACATCGTGTTAAAGACATCTTTAACAAGTAACTACAGAACCAGAGACTTGTACTTCGTGTTAAAGACATCTTTAACAAGTAACTACAGAACCAGAGACTTGTACTTCGTGTTTAAGACATCTTTAACAAGTAACTACAGAACCAGAGACTTGTACTTCGTGTTAAAGACATCTTTAACAAGTAACTACAGAACCAGAGACTGGTACATCGTGTTAAAGACATCTTTAACAAGTAACTACAGAACCAGAGACTAGTACGTCGTGTTTAAGACATCTTTAACAAGTAACTACAGAATTAGAGACTTGTACTTCGTGTTAAAGACATCTTTAACAAGTAACTACAGAACCAGAGACTAGTACGTCGTGTTTAAGACATCTTTAACAAGTAACTACAGAATTAGAGACTTGTACTTCGTGTTAAAGACATCTTTAACAAGTAACTACAGAACCAGAGACTGGTACATCGTGTTAAAGACATCTTTAACAAGTAACTACAGAACCAGAGACTAGTACGTCGTGTTTAAGACATCTTTAACAAGTAAGTACAGAATTAGAGACTAGTACGTCGTGTTTAAGACATCTTTAACAAGTAACTACAGAATTAGAGACTTGTACGTCGTGTTAAAGACATTTTAACAAGTAATTACGGAACCAGTGACTGGTACATCATGTTAGGCTATTCTATAACAAGTAACCACAAAACCAGAGACTGGTACATGATGTTTAGCTGATATATAATTGGTAGCTTCATGGCTAGAAATTGATAACAAATTTGTATACAAATGCATTATTAGTTGAAAAGCTGAATAAAAATTTTATTAACAAAAGTTGAATAAAAATTGTCATATATAAATATATATGTATCTAAAATTGAATAAATACGTTTGACCGGATGTAATAGATAAAGCTGATTTCAAATGTAGTCGCTAAGAAATTTTCATTTATTGCATCTGCGAGATACTGGTAACAAAAAAAAGACACGAGATGTTATGTTATAAATCTTTTAAAAATGAACTTTATGTTAGGTAAGAAACAACTATAAATGTGAGCGAGATACTGAATCAGAGCCCCTTAAAACATTAGGCCTAATAAAAAAAACCGCGTGCAGAACCATAAACACAGCTGTTCATGTTAGTTTAGCAGCTATGATTGTCTGAGAACATAACGATGACATTAAGGATTAGATTACTTGTTTCTGTCGAGTTCAATCTTTGTCTTTTTCCGAAGAAACGAAAATTGAGGTCAAGCGGAAACATTTCACTTTCACATAACGATGTTCAATCCTTAGAAAAAGAGATGAGGGTAAAAGTAATGTATGTAATAACTAAGCCTTTTTTGTGAGTAAATGAATAATATTTATACTTGTTGTGTCTACGGGAACAAAATCACAAAACTAACGATAAAGAAAAAAACTTAAAACAAGGTTCATGGAGTCCACGCATCACCATGGGTAAACAAACACATCTCTCACACATTACCCACTATATGAACTGATATCTGCTACCTTCTATGTCATTTTATAACCACTACCTGCTCTGTCAATTAATATTCCGCCACCTGTGATGTCACATAATATACACTAGCTGCTATGTCATCTAATGTCCGCTACCTCCTATGTTATTTGATGTCTACTACCTGATCTGTCTATTATGTCATCTGATATTCGGTAGTTGTTACTGAATAATATCAAGTTTTAAAATGAAAAATTTGTTAGTTTTATGTTCGTTTTGTCAGTTATCTTACGTTTATTTTGTCAGTTGTTATCTTACGTTCATTTTGTCAGTTATCTTACGTTCACAAAACTAGGGACGAGAAATGAAACTATTTTTTTTTTTTCTTCTTCCACAGATGAAACAAAACCGAAACCATAAACTATGCTGTTGTGCAGCAGAGCTGGGTGGCCAAGAACTAGCTTGTTGATCCGAATCTACAGGCGTCCTTTGGACATTTCTAATGGACCATCATGTTGTTTGCGTGACCACAGGAAGAGTGTTTTGATGAAACTTCTGGACAGAAGTTCACATCAAGTTTACGCGGAGAATCACAATATCGCTTCAGATGCAACGTTTGTTTTGATTGGACAGCTTAAGTAGAGACTCAACTAATCATGTTTAAGTATTTTCCAGAAACTTTGGCGGTTCAAAGTAACAAGAAACGCATTATTCATTATAGCTGGACATTTTATGACGTCACGCTTACTGCTGGCCAATAGGTGTGTAGACAGATGAAACCGTTAATTTGTTTACAAATTGTTTATTACCTGACATGATTTCCATGGAAAGTTGGTTGTTTGCTCATTATTCAGTTATTCCAAGACAGCCAGTGTTCACGTGTTATTAGTCACTGTTCAAGTAAAGTTAACACGAAAATCCAACTCCGCAGAAATCGGTATCTTTTGAAGCAAAACTCTCTGTCCTTTTATTTGACTGTTTGTTTGTCAAACTGAAAATGAAAGAATTGTCTAATGGTCAAACAAAACTGTGAATTGAGCCACGTTACTTCCAATGGCTACTTAACGAAAGTAATATCCACGTTACTTGACTGTTGAACTCTCAACAACAATAAATAAATCGGTCTGCTGTACTGGTGGTCCATGTTACCCTGATCTAAGTAGTTTTAACCACTTCAGTAGGCGGTGTTCTCTTATTGTACGACACAGACTACCCCAGGGGTCGTCAACCCAAATAACAAAAGGATCACTTTTCTTTTCAAATTGGCAAAAACGCAAGATACCTAAAGCCATAATGCATGTGACCCCTATTTTTAACATAGGACAGAAGAGAGTTAAAGAGAAGCGGGTTGTCGCCCCCCGAACTAGCCAGTTACAGTGGGATGCGTTATCCTATGTAGGCCCCTTTAAGGGGTGGTGTTCTTTTAATCTAAAGAAAGGGTGATAATTAATTGATTGGCATTTCTCTCTTTCAGATAAGTATTTTGTAACTGTAAGTGTCCTGAAGTGTCTTTATTGAAATGGCTAAAAGTTCTCAAATATTGAACTACTTGAAAACAGGTGTAAGATTCTATGTTCGTGTATATAATATAATCGTATTCATTCTTTCTCCAACGTTATATCAATATTCGTTCTGAGAATAAAAAAAAAAATCAAAGTTCAAGTTAACAGAAATCGAAATTATTATTATTTTTTTTATTTTTTTTTACGTTTATATAAACTTAGGACAATAGTCTTTAAAACATAGCAAAAATCTACCTAAACTTATGAAGAAACGTAAGATAGCGCCTGAGTTGTCTATAGTTTGGTTTGTTTTGAATTTTGCGCAAAGCTACACGAGGGCTATCTGTGCTAGCCGTCCCTAATTTAGCAGTGTGAGCCTTTAGGGAAGACAGCTAGTCATCACCACCCACCGCCAACTCTTGGACTACTTTTTTACTAAGGAATAGTGGGATTGACCGTGACATTATAACGCCCCCACGCCTGAAGGGGAGAGCGTGTTTGGTGTGACGGGGAGTTGTCTATAGTAAGGTACGGAACGACGAGGAAAGACGACGTTTGTGGTATATGAAGAACACTTTTGTTAATGTATCATATTTTTAGTTGTTAAGGGTTGGAACTGGAGAGATTTGAGTGTGTGAAGATGCTCAGATATCGTTCATATCCTTTACGATGAGATTCCCACTTCTTCAGAAGAGTTTTTCATATTTCTTTCTCTACTTTAAAAACATTTATGAATATTATTCTTCAACTCGTTTGTATATTTTTTCAGGTTAGTTTCGGTATGACTCATCCATCTGACGAGACTTTACAGTTTTATCTGTTCATCCTTTAGTTTAAGAGCAGATGAAACAGAGACAGAAAGGAGCAACGTTCATTCACGTGAGCACGTGGGAAAAAGACCAGTGAGAAGCTCGTTCCGGAAACGGGTCACGTTCAACTTCACACGCGTAACACGGGTGGGCCTACCATTTTTTGAGGATCCACGCTCTAGATTCATCACCCAGCGACTTTATAAACTTCTGTCGGTGGATGCCCTCCACTCTTGAGACATCCGACATGTCTTTTCAAGGGCAGGTTTCCGGTTATAAGCAGCATATCGGTATCATCTCGTAATGTAATGGTAACACCATAACACGTTCTTTATTCATTCTTTCCTAGTTTCCACATTATCACCAATGGCGGCGCTTTCGATCAGCATTTTTGGTTTTTACAATATCCGGTTGTGATTTTTATCAGCATCAAAGTGTTCAGACGCGATGAAAGTTAAGCCTTATTTACGCACACACACATGTAACAATACTCACATTCAGTCCTAGCTAGTGAGATTATACAACTATGTTACCGGTCATGTTATATCTAATGATTCACCAAACGGATTCTCTTTTTACCGATCACGTCTGTCAAATGTCTTTCAAACCTTGAATGACACCAGACAACAAAGAAGGCTGAAAACTTTAAAACATAAAAGTTTATTTGTAATCCAAACATCCACATTATTTACACTTAAATATTCGATATTATTGTTCAATCGAGGGAAAACATTGTTGACACTCGTCTCTACTTTTGTCGATATTGTTGGTCAATCTAGAGAAGATATTGTTGACACTCGTCTCTACTCTTGTCGATATTGTTGGTCAATCTAGGGGAGACATTGTTGACACTCGTCTCTGCATTTGTCGATATTGTTGATCAATGTTGAGAAGACATTGTTGACACTCGTCTCTACTTTTGTCGATATTGTTGGTCAATCTAGGGAAGACATTGTTGACACTCGTCTCTACTTTTGTCGATATTGTTGGTCAATAGAGAAGACATTGTTGACACTCGTCTCTACTTTTGTCGATATTGTTGGTCAATGTTGAGAAGACATTGTTGACACTCGTCTCTACTTTTGTCGATAATGTTGGTCAATAGAGAAGACATTGTTGGCACTCGTCTCTACTTTTGTCGATATTGTTGGTCAATCTAGAGAAGATATTGTTGACACTCGTCTCTACTCTTGTTGATATTGTTGGTCAATCTAGGGAAGACATTGTTGACACTCGTCTCTACTTTTGTCGATATTGTTGGTCAATGTTGAGAAGACATTGTTGACACTCGTCTCTACTTTTGTCGATATTGTTGGTCAATCTAGGGAAGACATTGTTGACACTCGTCTCTACTTTTGTCGATATTGTTGGTCAATCTAGGGAAGACATTGTTGACACTCGTCTCTACTTTTGTCGATATTGTTGGTCAATAGAGAAGACATTGTTGACACTCGTCTCTACTTTTGTCGATATTGTTGGTCAATGTTGAGAAGACATTGTTGACACTCGTCTCTACTTTGTCGATATTGTTGGTCAATCTAGGGAAGACATTGCTGACACTCGTCTCTACTTTTGTCGATATTGTTGGTCAATAGAGAAGACATTGTTGACACTCGTCTCTACTTTTGTCGATATTGTTGGTCAATGTTGAGAAGACATTGTTGGCACTCGTCTCTACTTTTGTCGATATTGTTGGTCAATCTAGAGAAGATATTGTTGACACTCGTCTCTACTCTTGTCGATATTGTTGGTCAATCTAGGGAAGACATTGTTGACACTCGTCTCTACTTTTGTCGATATTGTTGGTCAATAGAGAAGACATTGTTGACACTCGTCTCTACTTTTGTCGATATTGTTGGTCAATGTTGAGAAGACATTGTTGACACTCGTCTCTACTTTTGTCGATATTGTTGGTCAATCTAGGGAAGACATTGTTGACACTCGTCTCTACTTTTGTCGATATTGTTGGTCAATAGAGAAGACATTGTTGACACTCGTCTCTACTTTTGTCGATAATGTTGGTTAATAGAGAAGACATTGTTGACACTCGTCTCTACTCTTGTCGATATTGTTGGTCAATCTAGGGAAGACATTGTTGGCACTCGTCTCTACTTTTGTCGATATTGTTGGTCAATCTAGAGAAGATATTGTTGACACTCGTCTCTACTCTTGTCGATATTGTTGGTCAATCTAGGGAAGACATTGTTGACACTCGTCTCTACTTTTGTCGATATTGTTGGTCAATGTTGAGAAGACATTGTTGACACTCGTCTCTACTCTTGTCGATATTGTTGGTCAATCTAGGGAAGACATTGTTGGCACTCGTCTCTACTTTTGTCGATATTGTTGGTCAATCTAGAGAAGATATTGTTGACACTCGTCTCTACTCTTGTCGATATTGTTGGTCAATCTAGGGAAGACATTGTTGACACTCGTCTCTACTTTTGTCGATATTGTTGGTCAATGTTGAGAAGACATTGTTGACACTCGTCTCTACTTTTGTCGATATTGTTGGTCAATCTAGGGAAGACATTGTTGACACTCGTCTCTACTTTTGTCGATATTATTGGTCAATGTTGAGAAGACATTGTTGACACTCGTCTCTACTTTTGTCGATATTGTTGGTCAATGTTGAGAAGACATTGTTGATACACGTCTCTACTCATGTCGATATTGTTGTTCAATCTAAGGAAGACATTGTTGACACTCGTCTCTACTCCTGTCGATATTGTTGGTCAATGTAGAGAAGACATTGTTGACACTCGTCTCTACTCTTGTCGATATTGTTGGTCAATGTTGAGAAGACATTGTTGACACTCGTCTCTACTCCTGTCGATATTGTTGGTCAATGTAGAGAAGACATTGTTGACACTCGTCTCTACTCTTGTCGATATTGTTGGTCAATGTTGAGAAGACATTGTTGACACTCGTCTCTACTCCTGTCGATATTGTTGGTCAATGTAGAGAAGACATTGTTGACACTCGTCTCTACTCTTGTCGATATTGTTGGTCAATGTTGAGAAGACATTGTTGACACTCGTCTCTACTCTTGTCGATATTGTTGGTCAATCTAAGGAAGACATTGTTGACACTCGTCTCTACTCCTGTCGATGTTGCTGATGGGATTCCTTAGAATGTTGTTGTTCTGAACAAACGTTTTTCTGACATTTGTTTCTTGTTATTTATATATTAACAAATAAATCATTTTATCTGTGTACAACTATTCTTTTTGTTCTTTCATCTAATAATTGTTACAATTAGATTTAAGAATTCAAACCTTGTTTTCCGACAGTTGTATATTGTACAGAACCCCGAGATTGAGGTCGAAGCAACTCCGTTACTTTAACATTTGTGTCATACTTTTATTTTGAGGTCAGAAGTCAGTATATTAGTTTAGGGGCACTTGTTCCTATCTTTACTGTGAGCATGTGTTTTGTATTTGTTTGTTAATGGTCTTTAGTGGTAAAATATGTAATGTTATTTAAAATAGTTTTATATGGATCTTTTACGAATAAACCAATAATACTCTATATAATGGTAAATTGAAAAAGCAAACGGCACTTGTCATAAATAGTTTTCAATGTGTATTTTCATATGTCAGTTGTAGTAACGGGAATCTTTTCTGGGTGACAAACCAACCATGCAATATTTTTCAATGTGTATTTTCATATGTCAGTTGCAATAATATAATATTTTATGGGTGACAAAACAACCGTGCAATATTTTTCAATGTGTATTTTCATATGTCAGTTGCAGTAACGGAAATCTTTGCTGGGTGACAAACCAACCGTGCAATATTTTTCAATGTGTATTTTCATATGTCCGTTGCAGTAACAGAAATCTCAACTGGGTGATAAACCAACTGTGCAATATTTTTCAATGTGTATTTTCATATGTCAGTTGTAGTAACGGAAATCTTTGCTGGGTGATAAACCAACCGTGCAATATTTTTCAATGTGTATTTTCATATGTCAGTTGTAGTAACGGAAATCTTTGCTGGGTGATAAACCAACCGTGCAATATTTTTCAATGTGTATTTTCATATGTCAGTTGTAGTAACGGAAATCTTTGCTGGGTGATAAACCAACCGTGCAATATTTTCATAAGAGAGTTGTTGTAACGAAAGTCTTTTCGGGTGACAAACAAACAGTGCAATATTTTCCACTTTATATTTAACTATGCGAGTTACAGTAGCGATAATGTTTTGTGGGTGACAATCAAACTGTGCAATATATTTCTGACAAGAATGAGTTGCACGGGTTAAACTATTCGAAATGTTTTGTGTTGCGTTTGTGTAAACAAAACTAACTTGGCATTTTATCGCACACGGAATAAAACATTATTACTGAAATAAATGGCAAGTAATACTTCAAACAGAATAAGACAGAACATGTACAGTGATTTAAAGTTGTTTTAACGCATTCCTTTACTGTACTGATTTAGGTTAGAATTCAATTATTTTAATTTCTTTAATACAAACTAATAAATATAATGACCTAGGATGGTTGATTATTCTACTTGGGC
The DNA here is from genome assembly GCF_004210375.1 of Tachypleus tridentatus. Taxonomy (NCBI): domain Eukaryota; kingdom Metazoa; phylum Arthropoda; class Merostomata; order Xiphosura; family Limulidae; genus Tachypleus; species Tachypleus tridentatus. The sequence goes on along the minus strand of NC_134836.1, from coordinate 120,697,463 downwards.
ATCCTCATCACACGTGGTTTGGGGAATAGAAGTTACAGGGACAATGTTTAAACAAACGTTTTTCAATTTTTTATAATAGTCGTTGCTCATGAAATTGATGATATATATGTAACACGTGGATCGCTGCCTGCTTAGTGAACTCTGGTATTATACAAAAGGCCTCATTAGCACTAAATATTACAGATGAACTATGGTTGACATATTATAAAACATATTGTTCTGTACTTTTACTTTTGGGTTCTTAAAATATATACATATACCAATATTTAACATATTAAGGGATTTTTTTTAGCATTATGAATGAAGTAAGATGAAAACAGTGTATCTGGCTCACATTATATTGATTTATGTTGGTATTTACATGGGTTTTGGCGATATATTTTAAAATATCAAAACTGTTCTATGACTAAATTCAGATAATATATTTTCACAACAGGCTCGTTCATAAATTAACTCAGTTTAATCTTAGCTCATGTGTTTACAATGTGATGACGACATTCGTTGAATATTTTTATCGAGTCTGTATGTAAAGGAGTGAGTTTTGTGTTTGCGCATGTTCCGTAAGTGTTAGTTTTAAAACTGTATTGAATAACTAGAAATGGAAGAGTGTTACAGAAATAAAGTGTTTTCGTTGAATGGTTTCTCAACTGTTGTACTTACAGTTGGAAGTTTCTGTTGTAAAGATATTACATATTCCGTGTACCAAACACGTTCCTTACATGTCATACTATAACATAGAAATATTTCAAGAACAGTGAGATCTTTCATGAATTCCTGAAAATTGACACATTGAAATTATTGTAAGTGCTGTACGACAAGTTTCAAATTGTCACATTAAAATTATTGTAAGTGATGTATGACACGTTTCAAATTGTCACATTAAAATTATTGTAAGTGCTGTATGACACGTTTCAAATTGTCACATTAAAATTATTGTAAGTGATGTACGACACGTTTCAAATCGTCACATTAAAATTATTGTAAGTGCTGTATGACACGTTTTGAATCGTCACATTGAAATTATTGTAAGTGCTGTATGACACGTTTCAAATTGTCACATTAAAATTATTGTAAGTGCTGTATGACACGTTTCAAATTGTCACATTAAAATTATTGTAAGTGATGTACGACACGTTTCAAATTGTCACATTAAAATTATTGTAAGTGCTGTATGACACGTTTCAAATTGTCACATTAAAATTATTGTAAGTGCTGTATGACACGTTTCAAATTGTCACATTAAAATTATTGTAAGTGCTGTATGACACGTTTCAAATTGTCACATTAAAATTATTGTAAGTGATGTACGACACGTTTCAAATTGTCACATTAAAATTATTGTAAGTGCTGTACGACACGTTTCAAATTGTCACATTAAAATTATTGTAAGTGCTGTATGACACGTTTCAAATTGTCACATTAAAATTATTGTAAGTGCTGTATGACACGTTTCAAATTGTCACATTAAAATTATTGTAAGTGATGTACGACACGTTTCAAATTGTCACATTAAAATTATTGTAAGTGCTGTATGACACGTTTCAAATTGTCACATTAAAATTATTGTAAGTGCTGTACGACACGTTTCAAATCGTCACATTAAAATTATTGTAAGTGCTGTATGACACGTTTCAAATTGTCACATTAAACTTATTGTAATGATGTACGACACGTTTCAAATTGTCACATTAAAATTATTGTAAGTGCTGTATGACACGTTTCAAATTGTCACATTAAAATTATTGTAAGTGCTGTAAGACACGTTTCAAATCGTCACATTAAAATTATTGTAAGTGATGTACGACACGTTTCGAATTGTCACATTAAACTTATTGTAAGTGATGTACGACACGTTTCGAATTGTCACATTAAACTTATTGTAATGATGTACGACACGTTTCAAATAAATATTTCAGTAAGTCGAAAATTCGACGAATCAATTACAACATATCAGAAAAAACTGAACACCAATAACAAACTGATATGGTATTAACACCAAGTGTAAACTAACTGATGTGGTAGAAACACCAAGTGTGAACTAACTGATGCCGTAGGAACACCAAGAATAAACTAACTGATGTGGTATTAACACCAAGTGTAAACTAACTGATGTGGTAGGAACACCAAGTGTGAACTAATTAATATGGTATTAACACCAAGTGTAAACTAACTTATATGGTATTAACATCAAGTGTAAACTAACTGATGTGGTAGAAACACCAAGTGTGAACTAACTGATGTGGTAGGAACACCAAGTGTGAACTAACTGATGCCGTAGGAACACCAAGAATAAACTAACTGATGTGGTATTAACACCAAGTGTAAACTAACGGATGTGGTAGGAACACCAAGTGTGAACTAATTAATATGGTATTAACACCAAGTGTAAACTAACTTATATGGTATTAACACCAAGTGTAAACTAACTGATGTGGTAGAAACACCAAGTGTGAACTAACTGATGCCGTAGGAACACCAAGAATAAACTAACTGATGTGGTATTAACACCAAGTGTAAACTAACTGATGTGGTAGGAACACCAAGTGTGAACTAACTGATCTGGTAGGAACACCAAGTGTGAACTAATTAATATGGTATTAACACCAAGTGTAAACTAACTTATATAGTATTAACACCAAGTGTAAACTAACTGATGTGGTAGGAACACCAAGTGTGAACTAACTGATGCCGTAGGAACACCAAGAATAAACTAACTGATGTGGTATTAACACCAAGTGTAAACTAACTGATGTGGTAGGAACACCAAGTGTGAACTAATTAATATGGTATTAACACCAAGTGTAAACTAACTTATATGGTATTAACACCAAGTGTGAACCAACTGATATGGTAGGAACACCAAGTGTAAACTAACTGATATGGTAGGAACACCAAGTGTGAACTAACTGATGTGGTATTAACACCAAGTGTAAACTAACTGATGTGGTAGGAACACCAAGTGTGAACTAACTGATCTGGTAGGAACACCAAGTGTGAACTAATTAATATGGTATTAACACCAAGTGTAAACTAACTTATATAGTATTAACACCAAGTGTAAACTAACTGATGTGGTAGGAACACCAAGTGTGAACTAATTAATATGGTATTAACACCAAGTGTAAACTAACTGATGTGGTATTAACACCAAGTGTAAACTAACTTGAGATGGGAATACATAAACAACTAACTTATATACTCGGGATGTTATGTAAGATCATTCTTCACGTGATTCTTTCTGTCAGTCAGAATCTCTATCTGGGTCCCCACTAGTAAATCTTTTTGTCAGCCAGGATCTTTGTCCGGGTCTCCACTTCATTGCTTGCTTGGAAGATAGATGGATTTATTGATCCACTTTATAGTGTTGTAACATCCTTTCCTATTGCGGTAATATATGCATCTGTTGTTTCTTGCTCAGTGCTTCAACAGAATCAGTTAAAGTTATCTTTTGTCTTAACCAATACTTGTCGAGTTTCTTTATGATAACTGATCTGCTTCAGAATACTCCTGGTTTAACGAGAAGTCCATGCGTGCATTATTTAACTCTAGTGTTAGGAACTTGTCTTTCAGTGTTTTTCTCTTTGTTATAACAATATAGAGATAAGCACTGTCATACTTCAAACTTTAAACAAGATATCAAACTGGAACGACCAAACACAGTCCTACCGTAGTTGGTTATTCTTGAATTTCGCGCACAGTTACACGAGGGCTAACTGCGCTAGCCGTCCCTATCTTAAGAGTGTAAGACTACAGGGAAGGCAGCTAGTCGTTATAGCCTACCGCCAACTCTTGGGGCTACTCTCTTACCAACGAATAGTGGGAATGACCGTCACATAATAACGCCCCCAGGGCTGAAAGGACAACCATATTTATTGTGATGGGTGTTCGAACCTGCGACCCACCTTGGAACACTTGAGATGAACAAGAGTACAATGACAGTGTTACATCCAGTAGCGTTCTGTTGTATGAAAGTACAATAAGGATAAAAAATAACATTATGTATTTACTTATAATACTACTATAACAATTCTACAGATAAACCAGGTTACCGTTGGCGGAGTTCTCACCTGACCCGGAACGGCCAAGCCTGTTAAGGAGTTCGACTCCTAATCCGAAGGTCGTGGGTTCGAATCCCCGTCGCACCAAACATGCTCGTCCTTTCAGCCATGGGGGCGTTATAATGTGACGGTCAATCCCACTATTCGTTGGTAACAGAATAGCCCAAGAGTTGACGGTGGATGGTGATGACTAGCTGCCTTCCCTCTAGTCTTACACTGCTAATTAGGGACGGCTAGCGCAGATAGCGCTCATGTAGCTTTGTGCGAAATTCAGAAAAACAAATAAACAAGTTCTCAGCTTCAGCGTGTAGCTTTTGTTTGTTTTTCCTAACGAATCTTATGTTAGATCTTATGTTTTAACTTGTGTTAGAAGATAGCTAACTTTTTATTATTTTTCTATTTCGTCGTTTCGGTAATTCGTTTTTCTGAGATTATCCCACAACTAAATATGATCTCGATGGGTAATACTATTTACGTGAAAACTAGTACCGCATCAGAAATACTATATGCATAGTTCTAAGAAAAAAGCTGAAAGCACGTACATGGATTTAGTAATATTCAAATCACAAACAGAGAAAGTTTGTTTGAAAGTATATTCACTTTTATTTCAGTATGAAACTCTTAACTCGTTATATATTTATAAGTATTTATATTAAAGTATATATTATTATTATTTTATATAATTTTTTTGTTTTGTTTTTTTGGAATTTCGCACAAAGCTACTCGAGGGCTATCTGTGCTAGCCGTCCCTAATTTAGCAGTGTAAGACTAGAGGAAAGGCAGCTAGTCATCACCACCCACCGCCAACTCTTGGGCTACTCTATAACCAACGAAAAGTGGGATTGACCGTCACATTATAACGCCCCCACGGCTGGGAGGGCGAGCATGTTTAGCGCGACGCGGGCGCGAACCCGCGACCCTCGGATTACGAGTCGGGCGCCTTACGCGCTTGGCCATGCCGGGCCATTTTATATAAAATTTAGAACACTTGTGCAGCCATGTTTTCCTCTGCTGTTTTACAGAAAGGTGTAATTCTTTTCACAAAAACTCGTTTTACGTCATCATTTTGGATTAGATATAATCTGTAATAACTTATTTTCCCCTTGTCATATAGATCAACCATTAGTTTAATTAGAAACGTGACTAAATGAGATTACATACTTAAAGACGCTTCACCATCAGTTTACTTTGTTTTTAAACTTTCGAGTTGTGAAATAATTTGAATATCGCTTGACTCAATTTCTAATGTGTAGAGTCTTCCTCCAGCAGCGCCACGTCAGATTTCTACGGTGTTCAGAAACAACTTTTACTGGAGATACAGAGCAGGTGAGCATCTGAATGCTCTTGTTTAAGTTTGTTGTTTTTCACAGTGGTTAACGTGTCAAAACTAATGTTTTTGGAACATTCACTATGGTTAATTTCTATATTATTCAATAACCTTACAATTAAAGCAGGCTGAAGGTTTTATATACGGGTGTGTTGGTCCCAAGATAAGCAATGACGTAATGTTACGGGGAAGAGACTACGCTCTCTCCAACGTAAATGGTGCTGTTTTTACATTGTATTTAAATATAAGCATATAAAACAATATTAACTCAAAAAAATGTTCATGTTTTTTTTGTTTTCCTTGTACGTTTCTAGTAGTCTTAGGAAGATTCGTCTGAACAACAGAAGCGACATCTTATAAGTAATATTTGAAATACGAGCTGAATATTTGGATTTTTTTTCGGTCCTAGAATCATCGTCTCAAGACATTAAATGTTTTGCGAGACGAATAAACAGTCCGAGTAAAAAAGTCCACAGACATTCATTGGTGGATAAAATAATTATACTAGAAGTGAATAAATTCTTTCAAGTGAGAAAACAGAAATATACAACACGAACAATAGAATTCTTAGAGAGACAAATGTTATCACATTTATTTTTCTTGGTAATTATTCCCGCCATCTCACGCTAGTACAGCGGTAAATCCAGGGACTTACAACATTAAAATCAGGGGTTCGATTCCCCTCCGTGGGTTCGGCAGATAACCCGATGTGGCTTTGCTATAAGAAAACACACGCACACACGCGAATTGTTCTCAACAAAAAAGGCAAAAAATACGAGAATGTAGGTGATAATTAATAAAAGAATAGTAATTTTGTTACGTTTTCAAATCCTACAGAAAAAAGACATTTTCACTATGAAAAAAAAATTCAATCACGTTAGGGTCAGACTAAACATGAGTTAACTGACGTCAGAATCTAACTAAAAATCAGTTGAATGACGTTAGGGTGTAACTGAAAATGAGTTAACTGACGCTAGAATTTCACGAAAAATCATTTAAGTGACTTTAGGGTCTGTGTCTGTGTGTGTGTTTTTCTTATAGCAAAGCCACATCAGGCTATCTGCTAAGCCCAGTGAGGGGAATCGGACCCCTCACTTGAGCGTTCTAAATCCATAGACTTACCGCTGTGCTAGCAGGGGCGTTAGAGTCTTACTAAAAATCATTTAAATGACATTAGGGTCTGTGAATGTTTTCTTATAGTAAACCCAAATTGGGTTGTCTGCTGTGTTCACTGAGGGGAATCGAACATCTGATTTTAGCATTATAAATATGAAGACTTTACGCTGTCCCATCAGGGGACATTAAAATCTGACTAAAAATCAGTTAACTGACGCTAGAGTTCGACTAAAAATTAGTTAAGATAAACTAAGAGCTTGACTCTATTTGCTGTTTTAAAATTTACATTTATTACAATCTAGTGTTGAACACGTGTCTGTTAATATTTAACGTCACTAGTTCTCAATGTGTTTCTTTGGTAGCTTAGCTGTAAGTAGACTAGTTTACAACGCTAAAATTCAGGGTGCGATTCACCGCAGTTGACCTAGCTCACATAAGCCATTGTTTGGTTCTGCGCTAAGATTCAGTAAAAACAAACAAACCTCGAACTGGTAAATTTAAAACAAAGAACCTTCGTCAACATCTGATAGGGAATGCTGTGACATTGTCACCCACTCATAACCCTACCAGTGGTGTTAACCCTAACAGACATTTCACACAACGATCTATCCCATAAACCTCATGGATAAGTTGATTATTGAAAAAATATTGCTAGCACAACTATAAAGTAGTAACTATTTAATACTTAGTTTCAAGAAATCAGTCAGAGATTAGTCAGGATTTGGGATTATTAGCGATTTAACGTATCAGTCAAACAGCTAGCTTACACAGCAAAACTATGAAGGATATGACATAATTATATTCATCTGATACTTCATAAGAAAGTGTTTTTTGGTGAGTATGAGGTTTTATAACTCTACAAATAGTGTTCCGATCTCCGCAGTGGGCAGACTACAGGTAGCCCATTGTGTAGCCTTGAAGTTAACAACAAACAAATAACAAAAAAGAACACAAAATAATCACATGCATTAAGACAGATGCTGTCGTTTCTCGATTACCCGCAGACGAACTAGTAAGGAGTCCAGATTTTGATACGTTTAGCACACATTACTCGCAGAGCGGAAGCTGTCAGACGACACCATTAGAATAATGACTTTTTAAATCGTGTTACTTGCGTATCATTTAAAGAACATTTATCATTCACGCAGTCTGCTGATAATCGGTTTTATACTGCGCAACTTTTTCGTTCCCGTCGAGTTCACGCACATGCGCAGTAGTACGTAAACAACAACAGTAATAACGGAGAAAGGAAAGAAACAAACGTGGGTAAACTTCAGCTTGTGGCTAAACACCTACATTAGTTAGGGTTAATTACATTATTCAGAGAACAGATAACGCCTTCTCTAGATTCTAAAACAAACTCGATTATTTTTGCCGACAAGGTGGCTTGTCACATTTTTTAGCAACGAAGTAAATAGTGATTTTGTATTTTTTTTAAATTCTCGAAACCTACAAGTACATTCCATCTGGCATGAGTCCCCCCGTTGGTCAGGGGTAAGCTTACTGTTTAACAACGCTCAAGTTCAGGGTTCGATTCCTCTCGCTAAGCTATAAACCAACAACAGAGCATAACATTTGAATTACTGACAAAATTGAAACCCAAGATAAATATGTTCTGAGTCATATTTGAAAAGATGTGAACACAACCGAAAAAGTCCATCAGTCGTCTGTAATAGTGTCCTGATTTTCAAAGCCTGCTCCCTTTAGAAGCTGAGACAGGAAAGGACGACAAAATCATGACTAATACATCATAACTTCGCCCTACATTTGACAGTCAAGAAAGACGAGCGTGCTATATGTGTCAGTGTTTTTAACATTTGTTTGTCTTCACCAGGAATCCTGGCCGAAGCTGTCTTTCATAACGACACGCAACAAGATTCCAAAGTTGCAACAGCGAAGCGAATGAATTCTTTGAATGGAACGCCAAGCCCATTTCAACCCCACTTAAGAAATAGCCTATTTTGATATTTAATGCGCATGCGCCACTAGAGCGTTTTTCTGCGCATGTTTGGATATTGGTGAAAGATGAAACAAAACTTTTTGTTGTTGCTGTTGTTAAGCGCTGCGAAGTCTAACAGTAAATTTGGTGTTATTATACTTGTGAGACCCTTGAACCAAATAAAAACCTTTGTTCTGTGTTTCTTATCCTATATGCGTTCTTAGTATTGCTTCTTGTGCAGTTCCACTGATGATATATCGTTGGTTTGTTGGTTTATTTGTTTGAATTTCGCGCAAAGCTACACGAGGACTATCTGCATTAGTCGTCCCTAATTTAGCAGTGAGACACCAAACATGTTCGCTCTTTCAGTCATGGGGGCATTATTATGTGACGGTCATTACCACTATTCGTTGGTAAAAGAGTAGCTCAAAAGTTGGCAGTGGGTGGTGATGACCAGCTGTCTTACCTCTAGTCTCACACTGCTAAATTGGGGATGGATATCACAGGTAGCCTTCGTATAGCTTTGCGGTAAATTCAAAAACAAAACAAACAATCATAACGTATAGTAACAAGTTAATTCAATTTATGTGATTTTATAGAGTATTGGATTACGTCAATGAAATGAGACTGTATGTTACCTAATGAGGTAGGTTTGTTTGAGGTTGGTGATAAGATATTAATATCACCACATCTCCAAGGTGGTTAGGTGTTTTGGTGAGGTTGGTGATAAGATATTAATATCACCACATATCCAAGGTGGTTAGGTATTTTGGTGAGGTTGGTGATAAGATATTAATATCACCACATATCCAAGGTGGTTAGGTGTTTTGGTAAGGTTGGTGATAAGATATTAATATCACCACATCTCCAAGGTGGTTAGGTGTTTTGGTGAGGATGGTGAAAAGATATTAATATCACCACATATCCAAGGTGGTTAGGTGTTTTGGTGAGGATGGTGAAAAGATATTAACATCACCACATATCCAAGGTGGTTAGGTGTTTTGGTGAGGTTGGTGATAAGATATTAATATCACCACATCTCCAAGGTGGTTAGGTGTTTTGGTGAGGTTGGTGATAAGATATTAATATCACCACATATCCAAGGTGGTTAGGTGTTTTGGTGAGGTTGGTGATAAGATATTAATATCACCACATATCCAAGGTGGTCAGGTGTTTTGGTAAGGTTGGTGATAAGATATTAATATCACCACATCTCCAAGGTGGTTAGGTGTTTTGGTGAGGATGGTGAAAAGATATTAATATCACCACATCTCCAAGGTGGTTAGGTGTTTTGGTGAGGATGGTGAAAAGATATTAATATCACCACATATCCAAGGTGGTTAGGTGTTTTGGTGAGGTTGGTGATAAGATATTAATATCACCACATATCCAAGGTGGTTAGGTGTTTTGGTGAGGTTGATGATAAGATATTAATATCACCACATATCCAAGGTGGTTAGGTGTTTTGGTAAGGTTGGTGATAAGATATTAATATCACCACATCTCCAAGGTGGTTAGGTGTTTTGGTGAGGTTGGTGATAAGATATTAATATCACCACATCTCCGAGGTGGTTAGGTGTTTTGGTGAGGATGGTGATAAGATATTAATATCACCACATCTCCAAGGTGGTTAGGTGTTTTGGTGAGGATGGTGATAAGATATTAATATCACCACATATCCAAGGTGGTTAGGTGTTTTGGTGAGGATGGTGATAAGATATTAATATCACCACATCTCCAAGGTGGTTAGGTGTTTTGGTGAGGATGGTGATAAGATATTAATATCACCACATATCCAAGGTGGTTAGGTGTTTTGGTAAGGTTGGTGATAAGATATTAATATCACCACATCTCCAAGGTGGTTAGGTGTTTTGGTGAGGTTGGTGATAAGATATTAATATCACCACATCTCCAAGGTGGTTAGGTGTTTTGGTGAGGATGGTGATAAGATATTAATATCACCACATCTCCAAGGTGGTTAGATGTTTTGGTGAGGTTGGTGATAAGATATTAATATCACCACATTTCCAAGGTGGTTAGGTGTTTTGGTGAGGTTGGTGATAAGATATTAATATCACCACATCTCCAAGGTGGTTAGGTGTTTTGGTGAGGTTGGTGATAAGATATTAATATCACCACATCTCCAAGGTGGTTAGGTGTTTTGGTGAGGTTGGTGATAAGATATTAATATCGCCACATCTCCAAGGTGGTTAGGTGTTTTGGTGAGGATGGTGATAAGATATTAATATCACCACATCTCCAAGGTGGTTAGATGTTTTGGTGAGGTTGGTGATAAGATATTAATATCACCACATCTCCGAGGTGGTTAGGTGTTTTGGTGAGGATGGTGATAAGATATTAATATCACCACATCTCCAAGGTGGTTAGGTGTTTTGGTGAGGATGGTGATAAGATATTAATATCACCACATATCCAAGGTGGTTAGGTGTTTTGGTAAGGTTGGTGATAAGATATTAATATCACCACATCTCCAAGGTGGTTAGGTGTTTTGGTGAGGTTGGTGATAAGATATTAATATCACCACATCTCCAAGGTGGTTAGGTGTTTTGGTGAGGATGGTGATAAGATATTAATATCACCACATCTCCAAGGTGGTTAGATGTTTTGGTGAGGTTGGTGATAAGATATTAATATCACCACATTTCCAAGGTGGTTAGGTGTTTTGGTGAGGTTGGTGATAAGATATTAATATCACCACATCTCCAAGGTGGTTAGGTGTTTTGGTGAGGTTGGTGATAAGATATTAATATCACCACATCTCCAAGGTGGTTAGGTGTTTTGGTGAGGTTGGTGATAAGATATTAATATCACCACATCTCCAAGGTGGTTAGATGTTTTGGTGAGGTTGGTGATAAGATATTAATATCACCACATTTCCAAGGTGGTTAGGTGTTTTGGTGAGGTTGGTGATAAGATATTAATATCACCACATCTCCAAGGTGGTTAGGTGTTTTGGTGAGGATGGTAAAAAGATAATAATATCACCACATCTCCAAGGTGGTTAGGTGTTTTGGTGAGGATGGTGAAAAGATATTAATATCACCACATATCCAAGGTGGTTAGGTGTTTTGGTGAGGTTGGTGATAAGATATTAATATCACCACATCTCCAAGGTGGTTAGGTGTTTTGGTGAGGTTGGTGATAAGATATTAATATCACCACATATCCAAGGTGGTTAGGTGTTTTGGTGAGGTTGGTGATAAGATATTAATATCACCACATATCCAAGGTGGTTACGTGTTTTGGTAAGGTTGGTGATAAGATATTAATATCACCACATCTCCAAGGTGGTTAGGTGTTTTGGTGAGGATGGTGAAAAGATATTAATATCACCACATTTCCAAGGTGGTTAGGTGTTTTGGTGAGGATGGTGAAAAGATATTAATATCACCACATATCCAAGGTGGTTAGGTGTTTTGGTGAGGTTGGTGATAAGATATTAATATCACCACATATCCAAGGTGGTTAGGTGTTTTGGTGAGGTTGATGATAAGATATTAATATCACCACATATCCAAGGTGGTTAGGTGTTTTGGTAAGGTTGGTGATAAGATATTAATATCACCACATCTCCAAGGTGGTTAGGTGTTTTGGTGAGGTTGGTGATAAGATATTAATATCACCACATCTCCAAGGTGGTTAGGTGTTTTGGTGAGGATGGTGATAAGATATTAATATCACCACATCTCCAAGGTGGTTAGGTGTTTTGGTGAGGATGGTGATAAGATATTAATATCACCACATATCCAAGGTGGTTAGGTGTTTTGGTAAGGTTGGTGATAAGATATTAATATCACCACATCTCCAAGGTGGTTAGGTGTTTTGGTGAGGTTGGTGATAAGATATTAATATCACCACATCTCCAAGGTGGTTAGGTGTTTTGGTGAGGATGGTGATAAGATATTAATATCACCACATCTCCAAGGTGGTTAGATGTTTTGGTGAGGTTGGTGATAAGATATTAATATCACCACATTTCCAAGGTGGTTAGGTGTTTTGGTGAGGTTGGTGATAAGATATTAATATCACCACATCTCCAAGGTGGTTAGGTGTTTTGGTGAGGATGGTAAAAAGATAATAATGTCACCACATCTCCAAGGTGGTTAGGTGTTTTGGTGAGGATGGTGAAAAGATATTAATATCACCACATCTCCAAGGTGGTTAGGTGTTTTGGTGAGGTTGGTGATAAGATATTAATATCACCACATCTCCAAGGTGGTTAGGTGTTTTGGTGAGGTTGGTGATAAGATATTAATATCGCCACATCTCCAAGGTGGTTAGATGTTTTGGTGAGGTTGGTGATAAGATATTAATATCACCACATTTCCAAGGTGGTTAGGTGTTTTGGTGAGGTTGGTGATAAGATATTAATATCACCACATCTCCAAGGTGGTTAGGTGTTTTGGTGAGGTTGGTGATAAGATATTAATATCACCACATCTCCAGGGTAGTTAGATGTTTTGGTGAGGTTGGTGATAAGATATTAATATCACCACATCTCCAAGGTGGTTAGGTGTTTTGGTGAGGTTGGTGATAAGATATTAATATCACCACATCTCCAAGGTGGTTAGGTGTTTTGGTGAGGTTGGTGATAAGATATTAATATCACCACATCTCCAAGGTGGTTAGGTGTTTTGGTGAGGTTGGTGATAAGATATTAATATCACCACATCTCCAAGGTAGTTAAATGTTTTGGTGAGGTTGGTGATAAGATATTAATATCACCACATCTCCAAGGTGGTTAGGTGTTTTGGTGAGGTTGGTGATAAGATATTAATATCGCCACGCATCCAAGGTGGTTAGGTGTTTTTTGTTGGTAGAAAGAGTTACTATTCATAAGTTTTTTAATGTCTTCAGTTCACAGAGTCATGGGTTTGAATGTCTTTAGTTAGCAGTCATGGGTTTGAGTGTCGTTAGTTAACATAAAGGGTTTGAGTGTCGCTAGTTAACATTAGGGGTTTGAATATCCTTAGTAAGTGGGATCGTGATTTCGTCCTATTAAGTAAATTTGACACAAGTTTTTTTTAACTGTTTTGTCGTCAGTTTGTAAAATCATATAAATTCATATAATATAAGGAAATAAAATAATTTTATTTGGTTATTTCGAGTAACTTAAACTCATCTTGACTCAGCCACACAGAGACAACTTTGAAATTACTTCCAGCCGTGAACTCTTCCACACAACATGGTCTTTTAGCAAGCGTTTAGTTTTTGTTATTTTTAGAGCAACGTGAATCGCGAAATGCTCATCTCCGCAACAACGGCTTCGTTTTCGTGGTTGTCTCAACGGTCATCTCAATCGTAATTAATTGAGGGGGACCTGTAAAGAACAAGTAAAGCGGACACTCGTTTGAACCTGTTTTTCTGGCCTGTTGGCTGTTTATAGTTTGTTGCTTAGTTTTTATTCTTGTGTTAGTTCATATTGTAGATGTTCTAAACTGACCCTGCCCTCTTCGGTGACCCCGTGATGGTAGACCATGCCTATGTAACTATGTTGTGGCCATCAGATCCTCTGTTCATTAGTTGGCATTTCTGAGATGGTAAACAGACGCCAGCAAGTCGACGACGTTTTCTCGCTCTCATAGCACGCGCCTAAACCTTGACTGATTGGAGAACTTTTACAAAGTGTAAGCCCGACCCTTCGAGAACAGTGATGTAAAGATCTCCCACCCTCGACAAATCTATCTTATTCTTATCAAGTAAGATAGATCAAGTGGATGGGTTAATTGCCCATAATAAAAAAAATATATTGTTACAACTCCTTTCCGAGCTCTTAAACGAAAGCTTTCACTCAAAATTTAAACTCAAGATACGTCTTCTTAGTTCTATAATACAAATCCTGTCCTATCCTGTAAATCAAACATTTCAGTTACCGCTATCTGTTAGTAAAGAACAAAAACAATAAATTAGCAAATAATTAGTTAAACAACGTTCAGTAGATCAGCGGTAAACGGCTTAAAACGCTAGGAGTCGAGGTTCGACACTAGTGACAGACATGAGAGATAATTGTTCAGACGAAGTAAGGTCGTTCAGTGGTTCAGCTGTAACCTTTAGACCTTATAATACTAGAATTAGGGGTTAGATCCCTGTGGTGGGTACGATGCAAGTAGTCCACCATGTGCTAACACAATTTTTTTTTTAAATATTACTAATGTACTAATGACAGTTTAAAACATTATTTATGCAACAATAAAATATTTAAATATTAATCTGTGTTATCAACAATTGTCATGAAGATGGTTCAATGGGAAGGTAGTAATGTACTGATTATGAAAGCCAAACAAAACTCACTTGAAAATAGAATTATCTAAATTATTGGAAAAAATAAAGTCCCAAAGTGAGGTTTTTACTCTAGTAGCATACGTGTTGACATATTTCGCTGATACATATGTTGACATATTCCACACACGATATGGTCGTGTAGCATGTGTATTCACGTATCCCAGCAACACGTGCCAGATACAAACTCAGACTTACTCAGTGCTTATAATACAATATTTCTTACAGAAACAAAGTACAATTACATAACCATAATGACTTACAGAAAGACAAAATAAATAAACTACCTGAACTCGGTTTCCCATCAAACACTTATATTCTACATCAGCTAAACTAATGGAATAATACAAACATGAATTGCAGTGATTTCGCATCCAACGAAATTCTAAGCCACTCCTGCGATACACTACTGGACAGTCTTGTGGTCAGCAGCAACGGAAAGGCAGTCAGCTCAAGAGGTTCCGTACTGGAACAAGCTCCGATCAAAAAGGAACAGTCAACAGTTGCGGCACTGTATCTCAGAACGGCTGGCATGTATATTAACACTTTTATTGATAAGAAACCGACGTTTCGACCCTCCTAGGTCAGTTTAAGGTTAACAAAGAGATGTTAGGTTATTAATTAGTATAGGTATAAATGTGTTCCTTTATATTGGTTTAATTTTGGTTTTAGTTGCTGTATACGTAGGGCTTCTTTGATTTTGTGTTTATTTATATTTGTTTCCTTACTTAGTATCTGGATGTTTTCTATGGTTGTGTTTATTTGATTTGCAGTCTTCAAAAACGTGTGAAGGTGTTGTTGTTTTTTTGTTGTTGTTCTTTGAATCTAGTTTCCATTTTTCTGCTTGTTTCTCCGATGTAGAAGTCGTGACAGTTGTTGCATTCTATTTGTGAAATAACACTTTCTGGCCAGGAACAAGAAAAAGTAAAAATTTTGTCACATGGTGTTATGTTGCTCTGTGTTTGTCACTGTAGTTTTCACATAGTATGAACTTCAGTTTTGTACCTGATTTTTGAATAAATTTGGTGTTTACTGGAATGTTGTGTTTTGTTATAAGTTTTTTTTTCCAAATGTTGGTTATTTTTTCACTGATATTGGGAACATATGGTATACAGCAGTATAAGGTTTTGTTGTTTGTTGTATCTTGGGATTTATTGTCGTCTGTTGTTTGTCTAGGTGTGTGCATATAATTGTTTTCTATAGTTTTTAGAGGAAATTTGTTGATGTTCATGAAGTGTTTCATTTTGTTGATTTCATTGTTAATTTTATCTGGTGAGCATAGTTTTGTGGCTGTGTTTATTTGGTTTCTTAATATGTTGAGTTTTTGTTTTGTTTCACGTGCTGAATCCCAGGGAATGTACAGTCCGATATGGGTGATTTTTCTGTTTTGAATTGTGTATCAGTTCTAATGATCTTGAGGTTAAGAAATGCTGTTTGGTTAGTTTCTTTTCCTGTACACAGGTAAACTTGATGTTGGGATGTATCGAGTTAACGTGATTGAATAAACTAAGTGTATATTCTGTAGATGTGAATCCAACAATTGTATCATCAACATACCTGTACCAGTATAGTGGTGGGTGTAAAGCTGAATTTATCGCTTGTGATTCAATCTGCGTCATAAAAATTTTGGCTATAACTGGTAACACGGGATTCCCCATGCTTACGCCATATACAGTTACGACAGAAAGTGCACGTACCCCTGCGTCATGAGTAGTTTTTTTCCTCATAACGTAAAATGTATTAAGATAAGGATGATGAAAGTTTAGTATATTATAAATATTATACTAACACACATCTACATAAATATTTATATAAATTTAAAGACAAATAAACTGTTTATAAACAAATAACCAAACATAGAAGGGGCAGAAAGTGTTCGTGCGTCTACTTCAATGGTCAGTTGTGTAGCCTTTCAGGTGAATTACTTGGCGCAATCTCTCCTCATATCCCTCCATGATCGTTTGACAGTACTCGACTGGTATTTTCTTCCATTCTTCTTTACAGAAGGCCTCCAACTCTTGCACGTTTTTCGGATGGCGCTGATGAACCGTGGTCTTCAACTCATGCCAAACATTTTCAATTGGGTTGAGATCGGGTGACTGCGATGGCCACTCCAGAACGCTTATATGGTTCCTCTGCAACCAGGATTGCACATATTTCGATGTGTGCTTTGGGTCATTGTCGTACTGGAAGATCCAACGATCCCCAAACCGCAAGTTCCGAGCATCATTCTTGATATAAGTGCCTAAATATTAACGTGCTCTTCTTTTTTCATGATTCCGTTGACGCGGTGAAGGCTGCCTGCACCAGAAGAGCTGAAGGAACCCCATAGCATGATCGAGCCACCTCCATGTTTAGCTGTAGAGACAGTATTCTTTGGAAGATTTCTTACGGAAAATATAGCGAACATCATTGTGGCCGAAAAGCTCGATTTTAGTCTCTTCTGATCAAAGAATACTCTTCCAATAGGTAAAGGGTTTATGTACATGCTTTCTTGCATACCTCAATCATGCTTCTAAATGAACAGGCTTTAAATATGGAGTTCTACAAGGACAGCATGCTTTGAACTCAGAAGAGCGTAACATGTCATAACTGTAGAGGTGCTTACTTCAACCCCAGTTTCCCTTACCAGTTTCTGTATGTCATTACGTGTTAAACGATGGTTCCTACTAACTTCTCTGAGAACCTTCCTCTTGGTTCTCTCTGGAATTTTGCTAAGGCATCCGGAACGAGGGAGGTTAGCAGTTGATCCTGTAAGCTTAAACTTGACAATTATGCTTTCAACAGTAGATTTCGGCACATTAAGTTGTGTAGCAATACCAGAAAGAAACACACGAGACTTGTATTTTACAATAATTTGGTTTTTTAAATCACTGGATAGCTGTTTCCTGTTCGCCATGATGACCAAGCAGATAATGACGGAGACGGCGCTAAATTGCTGGAAGTACATTTTTTGCTGGCTAAATTCCAATAATTATGAACCCAGTGTCTAGTTCTGGAATGGTATAATGTAGTTTATTCGTTAAACTAAAAAATTTTTACAGGAATATAAGTTTTTTTCACACGTTTTAAACTGTGCGAGCACTTTCTGCTTCTCCTATGTTTGGTTATTTGTTTATAAACAGTTTATTTGTCGTTTAATTTACATAAAAACTTATGTAGGTGTGTGTTAGTATAATATTTATAATATACTATACTTCTATTAGCCTACTCATGATGCTTTTTAAGTTATGAGCAAAAAAACACTCGGTACGAACACTTTCTGTCGTAACTGTATTTGTAAGTAGTTTTGGTTATTGAACATAAAGTTAGTTTTGGTGGTAGTGAATTCCATAAGGGTTGCTAATTGGTTGCTGGGGATGTGTATCAATGGGTTGGTGTCTTGGATATAAAGTTCTAAAGCTATCTTGCAGGCTTCAGTTGTTGAGACTTCTGTAAAGAGGGAGATTACATCACAACCGGCCATTAATGCTTTATGATTTAGTTGATTAAGAATATATTTAAAGTTAAACAAGTATTTGAAAAATGAGCCGGTTGATGTTACATATTTATAAAATTCTCACGCTATATATTTACCGAGATTGTAGTTAAATGATTCATAGGTCGACATTATGGGTCGTAGTGGAGAATTGGGTTTGTGAAGTTTGGGGTTGCTGTATAGTTATGGTGTGCGTGAGACGATCTTTCGTAGGTAAGAATAAATGTTTTCTGACATTGTGTTGTTGTCGGGTTTTTTTCGTTTGTAGTAGTATTTTGTTTAACTAGTTTCATGCGTTTTTGTTGGATTTGTGTTTAGTAGTTTAAATTTGTTTGTATCTGATGAGATGTTGTTCATATTTTAGGTTACTAAGACTGCTGGCTCTCGAAGTTACTTTACAAGAGAAGTGATTCTCTTCTCTGTCAGAGGTGTGTCGATAGTCCAGTTTTTGTTTAATACCTTATGTAAACACACTTCCTAATAAAATTGCGCCTC
Organism: Tachypleus tridentatus; assembly: GCF_004210375.1. NCBI lineage: Eukaryota > Metazoa > Arthropoda > Merostomata > Xiphosura > Limulidae > Tachypleus > Tachypleus tridentatus. The sequence continues at coordinate 120,678,750 of NC_134836.1, read as the reverse complement.
ATTCGAAACAGAAAACACCTTTTTTATCACTTTTGTTAATAGAGGTTGGTGTTCTATGCTGTATATACTAATGATGCTAAATAATCAACTTTGACGACAAGAATCCCGACGTAGTTCAGCAATAAGTATAAGTAAAGATCGGGTTTTGATATCTGCGATGGGCGAAAACTTTGTAGCCTGTCGTACAGACTTGTGCCTATTAACAAAACAAACAAAATTTTTGTCCCTCTGTCACCAGTAGATTTATACACTAAAATCCATGGTTTGATAACCAGCGATGAAAAGAGTGTAATTAGCTCACTGTTTAGCTTTCCACTAAATCTCCGTCGCACCAAACATGCTCGCCCTTTCAGCCTGGAGGCGTTATAATGTGACGGTCCATCCCACTATTCGTTGGTAAAAGAGTAGCCCAAGAGTCGGCGGTGGATGGTGATAACCAGCTGTCTTCCCTCTAGTCTTACACTGCTATATTGGTGACGGCTAGCGCAGATAGCCCTCGAGTAGCATTGCGCGAAATTCAAGAACAAAACAAGCTTTGCACAACAACAAAAGCAGAGTTTGATTTATTCAGAATTAAATTCTAATATGCATGACATAAAAATTAAAATGAGACGTATCACAAAATACCAGAATGTATACAAGTATAACGCATACTAGCATAGAACGTGTACTACGCTGTTAAGTTATTAAAGAATTTTTAAAATCACGGGAAGAAAGGACACATGTTTGTATGTATGTATGCGCATGCTCAACCTGCAGGTATACTATCTGCTAGCGTAAACATTTTCCAGAACTCAACTCCTGCACGTAGCTATAACATAAAAATTCCTAGTGTTTTTATATCCGAGGTCAAACACAAACACAAAACTCTTAGAACGACAAATATGTGACTAGAGAAAATGCGCGGAACAACCTTCGAATGCTTACAACATTCTAGCGCGCCCTCTTCGCATGTTTTTCCCGCCAATCATAGATTTTATTGAGGCCTATTTCAACATGGAGAAGAAGAAACGACAACCAGTTCGTGTGCAAAAAACAAAAAAAAACAAAAAAACTGGCACCGGTCTCAACTTATTTAGTGGTCCATGAAGGCTTGACAGTTTTTTTGTGTTTTTTTTAATGTCTAAATACTGAATAGCTGTTTCCTTTGGACGTTCCCCACTCAATTTCACCCCCGGAAAAGAAGGTAGGTATATGGTTGTTATTTAAATATCGTTCATAAGCCTTGTCAATTGGCAAATTTAAATAATTCATAAGTTCTAAATTCGCAACAATAAAAACAGTTGTTTTTTCTTGAAAACAAGATCTCTCTTGACATTTATGTTCCCCCTGATGGCCTATCAGCTTGAGGAGCGATAAAGTTAAGATGTAGGGCTTGATTCCACGCTGTAGACGTAACTCAGATAGCTGGTAGTTTAGTTTTGCCGTTACTAACAAAAAAGGTAAAAGTCTTTAGTTTTCTTTACGTGATATTGTGTGTGTACTTACAATACAGTCCTCGTGTAGTTTAAAATTCATCTAAGAGTAACTGAGGTTATATGATAAAAAATATTAGAGTACAATCTGATAATAATTTAACCATCGAATTAGGAATTCGTTTCTATACCGTTCACTACCGGTGGGATCTACATATTGAGTCATTTTATGTTTCTACCTCTTGCAACTATGGATGTAAAAAATAACCAAAAGAATTAGTTACAATCACTCGTTCTACATGTGAAATGTATTGGAAGCTCCAGCAGTCAAATACAGTGAGGTTAAATATAGAAATTATGATGTTTCAGTTTTAATTTTAGTTATACAAGACACTAACACACATTTTAGTGCATAAAATAGTTCAGAAAATGCGTTTGAAAAGCCGTTGATATCCATACTAGGATTAAAGAAGGGTTATGATTATCATTCTAGGGTTAAAGTAGGGTGATTATTGTCATCTTATGGTTACAAAACGGTGATTATTGTCATTTGAGTGCCACTTAAGAGTGTTTATTATCTTAGGGTTAACGAATGGTGATTATTATCATCTTAAGGTTAAAAAAGGGCGGTTATTATCATCTTAGGGTTAAAGAAGGGTGATTATTATCATCTTAAGGTTAAAGAAGGGTGATTATTATCATCTTAAGGTTAAAGAAGGGTGATTATTAACATCTTAGGGTTAAAGAGGGACGATTATTATCATCTTAGGGTTAAAGAAGGGTGATTATTATCATCTTAAGGTTAAAGAAGGGCAGTTATTATCATTTTAAGGTTAAAGAAGGGTGATTATTAACATCTTAGGGTTAAAGAAGGACGATTATTATCATCTTAGGGTTAAAGAAGGGCGGTTATTATCATCTTAAGGTTAAAGAAGGACGGTTATTATCATCTGAAGATTAAAGAAGGGTGATTATTATCATCTTAAGGTTAAAGAAGGGTGATTATTATCATCTTAAGGTTAAAGAAGGGTGATTATTAACATCTTAGGGTTAAAGAGGGACGATTATTATCATCTTAGGGTTAAAGAAGGGTGATTATTATCATCTTAAGGTTAAAGAAGGGCAGTTATTATCATTTTAAGGTTAAAGAAGGGTGATTATTAACATCTTAGGGTTAAAGAAGGACGATTATTATCATCTTAAGGTTAAAGAAGGGCGGTTATTATCATCTTAGGGTTAAAGAAGGGCGGTTATTATCATCTTAAGGTTAAAGAAGGACGATTATTATCATCTTAAGGTTAAAGAAGGGCGGTTATTATCATCTTAAGGTTAAAGAAGGGTGGTTATTATCATCTGAAGATTAAAGAAGGACGATTATTATCATCTTAGGGTTAAAGAAGGGTGATTATTGTCATCTTAAGGTTAAAGAAGGACGATTATTATCATCTCAGGGTTAAAGAAGGGTGATTATTGTCATCCAAGGATTAAAAATGGTGATTATTATATTTATACTTCTGTAACGAGACTTATAGATGTAGCACGTGAAAAATTTACTGGAGATACAGAACAGAAGAGAACTGATTGTTCAAGTAACGTGTTTTCTAAAAACTTATATATTTGCAGATCAGAACGGACATTGCATATGATAAAGAAACACACAATATTTTTGTAATAACGATTTCTGATATTTCGCATCGTACATTCTCAAATCACAGCTTGATTTCTGACCCATCATGCTGCTGGGTAGATGGCTTAGAAAAAAAAACGTTTAAGCAAAAAGCTGTTGAGATCGTTGGTAACTCTTTTATTGATAGTTCTAAACTTTATGCTTTCCAAAAAGTCCTTTCGCTTTATTATTATGTTAAAATTTCACGATACGTTACCACTTTTAATAGATTAATATTCCCGTTATAGTTAATTTAAACAAAATCATTTAGAACAGAAAAATCGGTAATAAATCAGCAGAAACAGTCTGTGACACGATTGTATTTACACCGTACTGGTTGGGTCTTATCTCTTGATGTCCTCTTTTAGTGTAATCTTCAGTTGGGTCTTTACTTCCTCTTTTAGTGTAATCTTCAGTTGGGTCTTTACTTCCTCTTTTAGTGTAATCTTCAGTTGGATTTTCACTTCCTCTTTCAATGTAATCTTCAGTTAGGTCTTTACTTCCTCTTTTAGTGTAATCTTCAGTTGAGCCTTTACTTCCCTTTTAGTGTAATCTTCAGTTAGGTCTTTATTTCCCTTTTAGTGTAATTTTCAGTTGGGTTTTCACTTCCTTTTTTAGTGTAATCTTCAGTTAAGTCTTTATTTCCCTTTTAGTGTAATCTTCAGTTGGGTCTTTATTTCTCTTTTAGTGTAATCTTCATTTGGGTCTTTACTTCCTCTTTTAGTGTAATCTTCAGTTGGGTCTTTATTTCTCTTTTAGTGTAATCTTCAGTTGGTTCGTTACTTCCTCTTTTAATGTAATCTTTAGTTGGGTCGTTACTTCCTCTTTTAGTGTAATCTTCAGTTGGGTCTTTACCTCCTCTTAGTGTAATCTTCAGTTGAGTCTTTACCTCCTCTTAGTGTAATCTTCAGTTGAGTCTTTACCTCCTCTCAGTGTAATCTTCAGTTGAGTCTTTACTTCCTCTTAGTGTAATCTTCTGTTAGGTCTTTACTTTCTCTTTTAGTGTAATCTTCAGTTGAGTCTTTACCTCTTCTTAGTGTAATCTTCAGTTGAGTCTTTACCTCCTCTTAGTGTAATCTTCAGTTGGGTCTTTACTTCCTTTTTTAGTATAATCTTCAGTTAAGTCTTTACTTCCCCTTTTAGTGTAATATTCAGTTGGGTCTTTACTTCCCCTTTTAGTGTAATCTTCAGTTAAGTCTTTATTTTCCTTTTAGTGTAATCTTCAATTTAGTCTTTACTTCTCTTAGTGTAACCTTCAGTTGAGTCTTTATTTCCTCTTAGTGTAACCTTCAGTTGAGTCTTTATTTCCTCTTAGTGTAATCTTCTGTTAGGTCTTTACTTTTTCTTTTAGTGTAATCTTCAGTTGAGTCTTTACCTCCTCTTAGTGTAATCTTCAGTTGAGTCTTTACCTCCTCTTAGTGTAATCTTCAGTTGGGTCTTTACTTCCTTTTTTAGTATAATCTTCAGTTAAGTCTTTACTTCCCCTTTTAGTGTAATATTCAGTTGGGTCTTTACTTCCCCTTTTAGTGTAATCTTCAGTTAAGTCTTTACCTCCTCTTAGTGTAATCTTCAGTTCAGTCTTTACCTCCTCTTAGTGTAATCTTCAGTTCAGTCTTTACTTCCTCTTAGTGTAATCTTCTGTTAGGTCTTTACTTTCTCTTTTAGTGTAATCTTCTGTTGGGTTTTCTCTTCCTTTTTTAGTGTAATCTTCAGTTGGGTCTTTACTTCCCCTTTTAGTGTAATCTTCAGTTAAGTCTTTATTTCCCTTTTAGTGTAATCTTCAATTTAGTCTTTACTTCCTCTTAGTGTAACCTTCAATTTAGTCTTTACTTCCTCTTAGTGTAACCTTCAGTTGAGTCTTTACTTCCTCTTAGTGTAATCT